>NC_042968.1:59609512-59622012 GCF_901001165.1 Salmo trutta
GAGTGAAGGGGGGGTGAGGTTACACTTCAGACAATAGCTTATAATGAAGGTTCATGGAAAGGTTTTTCATCAGGACGCTTACATGAGTAACACACACACACACACACACACACACACACACACAGAATAATACACCACAACGTTACTCACATGGATGTTCAGCTCCACATTCTTCCACTGGCAGAAACGAGTGAACTTGTCACTGGCGAGAGCGAGGAACAAGAGGAGAGATGAAGAGATAGAGGTTAGCCTTCGAGCCCCCAGCCTACAGACTGTGGTAGTGTGGAGAGACGCCTTTCTGTTTCGACACAAATGGATGAATGGATACTAAAAGCACTTTTCTTCTAAACCTGGAGGATGAAAAACTACAATCATTCTGGCCATTTATCCAACATCTTCCCTTTCTCCTCTCCTCCTGCCCCCCCCCACCCCCCCAGACACCTCATTCTGGCCATTTATCCAACATCTTCCCTTTCTCCTCTCCTCCTGCCCTTCCCCCCCTCCGCCTCAGCCCAGTCTCACCTCTCTATGAACTTCTGGAAGATCACCCCTCGCAGGCTGTCACAGATCTCCACGATGTACGGCTGAACACAAACAGGAGTGAGTTAGTGAGTGTGTGTGTGTGAGCGAGAGAGAGAGAGAGAGAGAGAGAGAGAGAGAGAGAGAGAGAGCGAGAGAGAGAGCGTGAGTGTAACGCCCAGTATGTAAGCAGGGATGCAAACTGGTGAGGGCCCCCCCCCAAAAACGTTATTTTCGCACGGAAACGCAAGAAAAATCCATGTGAAGCCCAAGAACATTTCTTGATTTTCAGACAATAACAAGTCCATAATACACACTTGCAAATAGTGTCCTGGGGAGGGGTGCTAAGGCTCATCGTGACCTGCAATGATCATCTCCGTGTCCAGAGATATGAATACATCAGTCTTCAACGCATTTGCACCTGACAAGCGGTTCTATAGGAGGTGCTTGAAGAAAAGGAAGACACAAATCCCGTCTCGCGTCTCCAACACATTGCCAGGTGCACTACCGGGTGTTAACGGAATTAAAATACGACAACTCATTTACTGAAACAAGGAGTACACGAGCACGACGAAAGTACTTGAGGGAAGAGTGTTTTAACGGTAAGAAACAGACTAAAATGTGAATTTAATAAATGGGTTTTTGGAGTGTCCAACGCTCAATCGAGCACAACGCTCGAGTACGAGTCACTTAGGCGAGATTTTAAAAAAAAAACGTTCCGCTGTCCCTTTAAGACGGGGAGGTTGCCGCGGCAACGGTGGAGAATCGCCAATGTCTCTTGGCTAGCAGTCGCTCCAAACGTAAACATTGAAAAATGACCTAGCACGTGAACAAAACTATGTAAATAGGCACTTTAGTAGACGTTCGGGTAAATACGACCAACTTCTATGCCTGTGTGCTTCTAAATTAGTAAAAATGTATTTCAGCACTTCTCACATTGCACACAGCCCCCCCCCCACGGTTTGTGGCGTGGAGAGACGACAGAGCCTGCCCACGAAGCACTCAC
This sequence comes from Salmo trutta, assembly GCF_901001165.1. NCBI lineage: Eukaryota > Metazoa > Chordata > Actinopteri > Salmoniformes > Salmonidae > Salmo > Salmo trutta. Next base: position 59,611,038 of record NC_042968.1, read on the forward strand.
TCTGATATGACACCACGCTCTGAAGTCACTTTCACATTGTTTTTGTAGGAAGCGTAGGGATGTATTCTGTACTCAGTCAATGATTTCCACATGAGAAACAGACCCTCCCATCCCAACCTTTGTTGTTGTTGCTGCTTCGCATCCACACTGTTCGCGTGGATTTTGGAACCGAAACGGCGAATATTGCCCCGCGAAAAGCAGCAAAGTTTGCGTCCCCGGCGTGGGGCTGCACAGACACATGAACGGGGGTCAGCGAGCGCGTGTTTCTCACCTGGAAGAGAGAGGGAGGCACCTGCTTCTTGGCCAGGTGAGTCTGAACGTGATCCACTGCTTTCTTAGAGAAGGCCTGAGAGAGAGAGAAACAGAGGGAAAGGGGGAATCGACAAGAGTATGGGGGGGGGGGGGGTGGAGGAGACGGAGAGAAAGAGAAGGGTCATGAAACAAATATAGCAACAACAAATGAGTCATTCCCAGTGCAGTTTGGCATGCAAATGGTTTTAGTTCGGTCGGGGTGTTCCATTGTGTCTAATCATGTAAACTTCCTCCCTGAGAGGAACAGAACACATTTCAGGCTGACGGGGTTGGACGGTTTTAGGCGACTCTGTTACTCTGTGTTGGGCGTGTCCTTACATGTGAGCAGGAGAGGAGTTCCTTCATGATGTATCCGTCATAGATCTGTCTGCTACGGCACAACCTCTCCTCTTCAGAGTCCAGCTTCTCGTAGTCCTTAATCTGACACACACAGGGGTTAACACACACACACACACACACACTTCCTCTGAAACACACCATGGAATTAGCCTAATCTCAAATGTCTCACATGCCCGCAAATCCAACAGACAACACACTAGACTCTTGCTCTCTGACCAATGTGAGTGAGTGAGTGAGCGAGCGAGGGGTAAAGAGAGAGACAGTTGGGGCAGACAGATTGAAAGATATACACTTTATTTACAAAAGTATGTGGACACACCTTCAAATTAGTGGATTCTGACTATTTCAGCCACACCTGTTGTTGACAGGCGTGTAAAATCGAGCACACCGCCATGCAATCTCCACAGACAAACATTGGCAGTAGAATGGCCCGTACTGAAGAGCTCAGTGACTTTCAAATCATGGCTGCGTCACAGGATGCCACTTTTCCAACAAGTCAGTTCGTCAAATGTCTGCCCTGCAGAGCTGACCCCGGTCAACTGTAAGTGCTGTTATTGTGAAGTGGAAACATCTAAGTGCAACAGCTCAGCCAGGAAGTGGTAAGGCCACACAAGCTCACAGAACGGGACCGGTGAGTGCTGTAGGGTGTAAAAATCGTCTGTCCTCTATTGCAACACTCCCTACCGAGTTCCAAACTGCCTCTGGAAGCAACGTCAGCATAAGAACTGTTCTTCGGGAGCTTCGTGAAATGGGTTTCCATGGCCGAGCAGCCGCAAACAATCCTACCTGCCCCAATGCATAGTGCCAACTGTCAAGTTTGGTGGAGGAGGAATAATGGTATGGGGATGTTTTTCATGGTTTTGTCTAGGCCCCTTAGTTCCAGTGAAGGAAAACCTTAACGCTACAGCATACAATGACATTCTAGATGATTCTGTGCTTCCAGCTTTGTGGCAACAGTTTGGGGAAGGCCCTTTCCTGTTTCAGCATGACAAAGCCCCCCTGCACAAAGCGAGGTCCATACAGAAATGGTTTGTCGAGATCGGTGTGGAAGAACTTGACTGGCCTGCACAGAGCCCTGACCTCAACCCCATCAAACACCTTTGGGATTAATTGGAACGCCGACTGCGAGCCAGGCCTAATCTTCCTAAATCAGTGCCTGACCTCACTAATGCTATTGTGGCTGAATGGAAGCAAGTTTCCGCAGCAATGTTCCAACATCTAGTGGATAGCCTTCACAGAAGAGTGTGTGAGGCTGTTATAGCAGCAAAGGGGGGACCAACTCCATATGAATGCCCATGATTTTGGAATGAGACGTTCGACGAGCAGGTGTCCACATACTTTTGGTCATGTAGTGTACGTGTGCACTTCCTACCTCTTCGTAGAACTTGAGCTGTGGCACGGCCTCGTCGATTTCAGTCAAACAGAAATCTTTGAACAGAAGAAAACCTGAAACAGAGAAACACACACCGTCAGCGAGAACACACACACACAAAGTTGTTTCTTTGACATTACCATATTAAATTATACGATTCTATTTGTGTACACGTACGTGTGTGTGTGTGTGTGTGTTTTGAACTAATTGCAGGGGAAGTCCACGTCACTGGCAACAAAGCTGCTGGGGTTGACTTCCACACACAGCCCTTTCCTTGGAGACTTAGGCCTGTAGTGGATTGGCCTTAAGAGAACAAGATTCTCATCTCATTGAGCCAATCCCCTATCAGACACACACACAGTCTGCAATGTGCCTCAGACGGAGCACAATGACAGGGTGTGATAGTACCATCATCTCACACCTCTACAGTCTGCGTATTGTCTACAGACCACCGCCAAAAAAAAAAAAAAAAAAAAAAAACGCTCGCCACACACACCATCTACGGGAACCCATCGGAAACGGCGCTCAGAAACTAGCCCGGGCGTCGCCGTGGTAACCCCCGCCCGTTGCCTTCCCGGCACGTGTGTCCGTCTCTTCCCGGGGCATTAGCCGATTAGCATTACTGCTGCTAAAATAGACGGGCTAACGAGATGACACGGGGAACAGCCTTGCAGAGACAAACAAACACGTAGGTTACTGGGCGTCTTCTTCCGACGCCACCCACTTCCCCTTCGCTCCAAATCCTTCCTCCGCCTGATCGCGCTCTCTGCAGCGGTAGATCTAGTAGTGTGGGTTTACAGACGGTAAAAATACGAGTGGCCCTAAAACCACAGGGAGCAGAGCAATACAGATCAAGTCGATTGTCAGACGAAATCCCATAAACTGATCGTCTAGGCCTCGCCGCCCACCAGGAAGCACAGGCGACAACGAGGGGGTGGACAACCACGCCCGGGTAGAAACCTTGGCTACCAGAAGTTCGGGGTGAGGAGGACGGGTAGAGGAGGACAGAAGTAAGGAGGATGGTAGACGAGAGAGTAAAGGAAAGAGGGGACGTTAGAACACTGTTCACTCGCCCGTCTCCTCTCTACGACCGTGCGACTATCACTTCACACAAAACACCACAACAGTCAACTCTGGCCTCCCTGTCACAGGTAGACAAGGTTATTTAAAGAACGGGGTCATCTCACAGTAACACCGGACACACAGAGTACCCTCACACACACACCATGCAGGCACACAAAATACACGCGCGCACGCACACGACAAACTAGATGGACGAGTGTGCTGCGGTTAAAGAGATTCTTGTTTACTTCTGTATACTTTTTAGCCAGTAGTTCTGAAAGTGGAGTTCACTGACCAAAAGTGGGCCCCGAAAATAGCGTATTACATCATATACGTGCACCCATATCCTCGCTCTCCCTCAGCTGTGTGTGCTTCTGGCAAGCTGTCACTCAAAGAGCGGAGGGGCTGAAGCTCATTGGCGAGGACGCAAATTGCCAAGGGGGGGGGGGGGGAATAGAAATAGAATGGCACAGGCTCCAGAAAAACAGTCGCTTTCAATCTAGGGATTTTCTGGATAATCGATGTAAAACAAGACTTCTGCTCATAGACTGTGTATGAACTAGGCACGGACCTATCCAGCCCAAAAAACGTTGCAGTTCAGAGTTCAGAGGCTTTAATTAACTGAGCTGTCATGAGCAGTGTCTCTTCATAACCTCCCAGAGAGAGAGAGAGAGAGAGGGGGGGAGGGAGGGAGTGAGAATGATGCACTGTTTACTACCTCAGAACGGAGGGAATTGCATCTCATCTCATTTCATTTGTCCCACTGATTCACTTAAAAAAAGGCGACCGTCTGAAGAGACGGCGTTCGATTCGCCAGCTACCGGCGCGCACGTTAAATCAGACACGCACGCCCAGTTAAAAAGGAGGCGCTGTGGCAGACGCCGTTTGACGCTGAGCCATGGCAGCACAAGACCGTGAGATGGTCTCGGCGGGGAGGGGACTGGATTGACTGTACATTGCGGATGATGAGCGAATCGTCAGATTTCCCCTTTGTAGTACAAAGTGCACAAGGCCTTGTCGCAGAGCTAAAAACCCTCCCAACACTACATACTGCTCGACGCCCCACTTGTGCGTTTTTGTGGGTCTCCTTTCTCCAATGGCATCCATCTGACCCGCGCTGAGTACACACACACACACACACACACACACACACACGGAGAATGCAGGGAGGAAAAACAAACTACTTTCATTCTCTCCCCTTCCCCCTCTCCTTTATCTCTTCACTAGGCCCTACGCATGATTTCCTCTCCAGGCCAAGCCCCTCCCTCTCCCAGTCCTCCTCTGTTCCTGTCAGAGTAGCACGCAGACAGACACACACACACACACACACACACCAGGGAACAAGAATTGCCTTACTGCGACCTCTAGGCACACACACACACTCTCGCATGTCAGGATTAATGTGTGCAGAGAGGATCCTTGTTTGCAGCGAGGGTGTGTGTGCGTGCAACGAACGCGCGCTCGCACGCACTCACCCACCCACCCACCCGGGCAACGACGGGTGTTATTTGGAATAAAGGGTGGAAGAGAGAGATTTTATATGTCACTGGAGTCGGGGATTAACAAATCACAGGACACGTCAGCGCTCACTAGCTAATTCAACCAAATGGTCTCACAGAGAGCGCACACACCAAACGCCCGCACACACACACACACACACACCTAGGATGAAACATATGCTTCTCTGGGCTTTGTGTCATTACTGGAATCACCTGAACTGGCTAAATATAACGCGGTGATTAAGTCTCCCTAACTCACAGCTCAACAGTCCACAACACACACACACCTCCATCCATCTCCACTCTTTCACTCCAGTCCTCAGATGTAGGAAGCTTCATTTCTCTTTCTCTCTCTCCCTCCCTCCCGTCTTTCTCCTGGCTCTCTCGCTCTTCCGGCTCACAATGTCTTTCCTTCAATATATCCATGTAGACACCCCCCCCCCCCCCTCTCTCTCTGTTCCGTCTTTCCATCTCTCGTCACTATACAGGAAGTGTCTAATCATAACAGAAAAAGTGTGTGTTCACGCTTTAACCGTCCCCACACATATTTAACCAGAAAAAAAAACACTTTTACGCTCAAGAGGAACAAAACCTGCTCAGAGCTCCAGACTGCAACCATTTAGTCACATTTTCTGACCCTTTGACTTGGCTGTGCACGTAGCAAAATGCATTGGTCGCATCAGCGCGAGCTGCACATTCTACATGGTCACCTCACTCCAAACGCCCTATTTCTTTTTTTTTTAGGAGGCTAAAACCATGACTCGGTCAAACAGTAATGGTCAAACAGTAAATGGGCATTATCCTTATGATTCCTGTAATGAAAGTCCCTGCCCTGCAATGTGCCCGTTTTGTAGGGGCCTGGTTCTGTGACGAGCGACCCACTCATTCCACTCTCGATCTAGCTAACGTGTTTTTGAGTTTCCACTTTACTCGGGTGGTGAAGTAGCCCCAGATAAATAAGCCCATGATATTAGTGCACATTCAGATGTAGGCAAATTCATCTCTATCATAGGCAAATTCATCTCTATTGAACAAAATACATCTTTTTTTTTGCATTCTATTTTAACAGTCAAATATAACAATAGCATAATCGTCAACCCAGAATTCACGACAATTACTGGATCAGGTTGCGCATAAAAATATATTGAATCATGCATTCCTGCATGGACGTGTTCGATGAAACAACACGTTTACTGAATACCATCTCAGTAGTCGATTATACCTCTTAAAACCTCTTCGGGATAGGGGGGCAGTATTTTCACGGCCGGATGAAAAACATACCCAAATTAAACTGCCTGCTTCTCGGGCCCAGAATGTAGGATATGCATATTATTAGTAGATTTGGATAGAAAACACTCTGGAGTTTGTAAAACTGTTTGAATGATGTCTGTGAGTATAACAGAACTCATACGGCAGGCAAAAACCTGAGAAAAATCCAACCAGGAAGTGGGAAATCTGAGGTTGTAGTTTTTTAAAGTGATTGCCTTTACAGTATACAGTGACTTAGGGTTCATTTTGCACTTCCTAAAGCTTCCACTAGATGTCAACAGTCTTTAGAACCTTGTTTGAGGATTCTATGGTGAATTTGAAGGGAATAACAGCCCATGGAAGTAGGTGTCCCATTATAAGGCATGGGCTCAGTCACGCGCAGGGACTTGGGAGCGAGCTGAGTTCATATTCACTCCTAAAGAGAACGGATAGGTCCGGTTGGAATTTTATTTTAGATATATGTTAAAAACAACCTAAAGATTGAATCTATACATCGTTTGACATGTTTCTACAAACTGTAGTATAACTTTTTGGACTTTTCGTCTGGACTGAGTAAGCACGCGCGTTGTGGATTTGGATAGTGAACATAACGCGCAAACAAAATGGATGTATTTGGACATAAATATGAACTTTATCGAACATTTATTGTGGAGCTGGGGATCCTGGGAGTGCCTTCTGATGAAGATAATCAAAGGTAAGTGAATATTTATAATGTAATTTCTTAGTTTTAATGACTCCAAGATGGCGGGTTTCTGTTTGCTAGTTGTTGGTGTTTTCTGGGCTGTACTCAGATTATTGCAAATTGTGCTTTCGCTGTGAACCTTTTTTGAAATCTGACAAAGCGGTAGCATTTAGGAGAAGTCTATCTATAATTCTGTGCATAATATTGATCAAAGTTTATGAGTATTTCTGTAATATTTGTGCTCATTGTGCTCATTCACCGGATGGTTTGGAGGGAAAACATTTCTGAATAATATGCGCCAATGTAAAAATGGGGTTTTTGGATATAAATATGAACTTTATCGAGCAAAACATACATGTATTGTGGAACATGAAGTCCTATGAGTGCCATCTGATGAAGATCATCAAAGGTTAGTGAATATTTTAGCTGTACTTTTGGTTTTTGTGATGCATCTAGTTGCTTGGAAAATGGCTGTGTGGTTCTTCTTGTGAAGTTTATGTCCTAACATAATCTAATTTTATGCTTTCGCCTTTTTGAAATTGGACAATGTGGTTGGAATAATGAGAATCTTATCTTTAAAATGGTGTAAAATAGTTGATTGTTTGATAAAATGGAATTATGAGATTTTAGCTGTTTTGAATTTGGCGCTCTGATTTTCCACTGGCTATTGTCAAAATCAATCCCGTTAACGGGATTAGAGCGCGAAGGGGTCTAATAAATAATAATAAAGTACCGTCAATGACACACACACACATATATACACATATATATATATATATATATATATATATATATATATATATATATATATATATATATATATATATATATAAAAAACTTATTTTTTTCTATTCCGTGAGACAGCAAAAAATAATGATGGTGCTACCAAATCATCGTCTGGTTCCACCAGGAGAAAAGGTTAGTGGGCACCAGGACAAAAGGTTAGTGGGCACCAGGAGAAAAAGGTTAGTGGGCACCAGGAGAAAAAGGTTAGTGGGCACCAGGAGAAAAAGGTTAGTGGGCACCAGGAGAAAAAGGTTAGTGGGCACCAGGAGAAAAAGGTTAGTGGGCACCAGGAGAAAAGGTTAGTGGGCACCAGGAGAAAAAGGTTAGTGGGCACCAGGAGAAAAAGGTTAGTGGGCACCAGGAGAAAAAGGTTAGTGGGCACCAGGAGAAAAAGGTTAGTGGGCACCAGGAGAAAAAGGTTAGTGGGCACCAGGAGAAAAAGGTTAGTGGGCACCAGGAGAAAAAAGGTTAGTGGGCACCAGGAGAAAAAGGTTAGTGGGCACCAGGAGAAAAAGGTTAGTGGGCACCAGGAGAAAAAGGTTAGTGGGCACCAGGAGAAAAGGTTAGTGGGCACCAGGAGAAAAAGGTTAGTGGGCACCAGGAGAAAAAGGTTAGTGGGCACCAGGAGAAAAGGTTAGTGGGCACCAGGGAAAAGGTGAGTCTGGAGCAGGGTGTGAAATTACATTTTTGGTCCACAAGCCACTGTGGCAGGTAGATAAAAAATACATAGAACATTGACCAGCCACATTTTTTGGGGGGGTGCTAATTTACAACCCTGGTCTGCGGCCCTGCTACTTTAGAGCAGACAGACACACACACACACACCGTATGAGGTATTGGCAGCACTTAAGTACCACAGATATTTCAACACGACCAACTTCCTGGTGTTTTGCTACCTTCCTTTCTCTCCACTTTTGCTTCCTCTCGCCCACGCACGCCAGATGCAGTCAAACCTCCTGTTTCATTATGAGCCTGTGAAGTAGGGCTGGGCGGTATTCAGATTTTCAAATTGTAATACCGTCCTTCTCTCACACCAGGATGTATGGTATTACCGGCTTAGTGCACAAGGGGACTCTAGAAATCGCCCCCAAAAAATCCCATCGGGCGTCTATTACCAGAATGCTAACGGAATTAGCACAAGTACTTGCGAATTTCCATGGAGGCTGCTAGCTAGATATGCTAACGAGCACAAACGAAAATAAACAAATTGCAGACAGGCAATCCAGCTCATAAAGTTATACATATATATACACACATAGCCGCGGGAAGTAGGGGTCCTGAGGGTGCTACAGCATCCCCCGGGAAAAAATATGTATTTGATTTTTGACATATACATACATACACACATATATATATATATATATATGTGTATATACATATATATATATATATATATGTGTATATATATATATATATATATGCATATATACATACATACATACATACATACATACATACATACATACATACATACATACATACATACATACATACATACACATATACATACACACACACACACACACACATATGTATGTATATGTCAAAAATCAAATAAATATTTTTTCCCGGGGGATGCTGTAGCACCCTCAGCACCCCTACTTCCCGCTAGCAGCCTCCATGGAATATATATATATATTTATTTTCTCAGGATTCAATTGTTGAAATTTTAAGAGTTGTCCTGTCCCTTTCTCTGCAATTGTCATTCTAATGGAATCCAGAAAGAACAAAACCATGTCCTCAAACATTAAAAAGGTGCAGTTACGCGCAAAGACAAAACATCCAAATTAAATATTTTTATTGATCAAATAACATGGAAAACAACCACTTTTTTTTTGTGCTGTATTAACTTACCATCCTTACAAACCACTTCATGTGGGGTTGAACCAGTAGACTTTCTCTCAGCATGTAGAAAAACAATGGCCAATACAGTAACTGAGTACATTGAAACATCAAGTGGTTTGTGATGATGTGATTATGTGGCTCAGTTGGTAGAGTATGGTGCTTGCAATGCTAGGGTTGTGGGTTTGATTCCCACGGGGGGGGCCAGTACGAAAAAGTATGTAAATGTATGCACTCACTAATGCAATTACTCTGGATAAGAGAGCCTACTATAATGGAAAAGGAAGGAATTGATCATTTCAGTTTTCACATAGAAATAGGTTGCATTTGCAAAGTATTTCAAGAAACTGGAAAACATATCAAGCGAGTATTTTCATATGCCAAGTATTATCAGATGAACTGTTTAGCAAAGATAACTATCAGACTCAAGTTACAACTGCTAGTAAACACTTAAATACATTCAGTACATTTTTGGGGGGACAAAACTAGTGCACTGGGCCTTTACTAGTTCTGTATTAGCAGACCGATATAGACCAGACGGCTTCAGCATGGACCAAAAAAATATTCAGCATCACACCTCTGGTAAAAACGCAAAAGAAAGATAAGATATATACACATATATATATATCTATGTTTAACAATCGCAGCACCCCCACACTACTTCCCGTGGCTATGCATACATAGACAGGAGCTACCGAATGTCAATTTCGATGACGTTAGACGTTTACAAGGCGAATGTGAACCAGAGACCTTGTGCAAATGAACAAAGTTTGACGTCAAAGTTAAGAGCCCTGGCTCTCCGGCAGCATGTCTACACGCTGCGTCTCCGTGGAGTCTGGAGTCGCTAGGGCCCCACAGGCAGACAGACCAAGAACAGAAGGAGAAGAAACCCGCGAGGAAATCAAGATAGCAGTGGCAGCGTGACAAATAACTCATCTCAAAACGGCTTCGACGTATCAGACGCGGCAGAAAGCGAACACAATATCGTGCCCCGTCCACGTCTTCATTCAGCCACTTGCTTAAGACAGCAAGTTAAACTTAGGGGTCGTGTTAACGCAGAATTCCCTCGTATTTCAGGTGGGATTTTTCATTCTTATCTTGCTGCGTTCTGGTAAACGCAGATCTGAAATGCTTCGTTTTGTAGTAATCTCTGCTCGGCATCGGACACATTTTGCGCATCAGTTGCACTTCTGTTTGCATCTGATGAAAATAAAGCTATTTTTGGAACGCTATAGTTGCACGTCCCTGATCAATCTCCCGAAGCAACAACAACAAAACACGACCCCTGTCAATCCACAGCTGGACCCCCCCCCGTTGTGCCATTTACCAACACACACGTGACTGGCTCAACAGTTCCGGGGAGAACTATACAGGCTTAATAATGTCAAATGAACGGAGAACGTGATCGGTTTCATCTCTGAACGCATTGCACAGGTTGACTGCAGGTATTTACTACGATTGCTACGAATATATAAAAAAAACAAAGTGATTGAACAACTTCAAAAGAAAAGAGGCCAGAATATTGTGTGTGTGTTTGTGGAGTGCTTGTGGGGCTGTAGCTAACACTCAAACACACTACGCTCATCTTCACAGTAAAAAGGTCAGTCTATGAATAATGCATGGCACACACCGGTTAGCCTTATATCCCACACGTCGGCCATCAAATCAGGAACGGGCGAACACGCGTCGACAACGACCTCTCTCCCTCGACACTTTTCAGTCTTTCCACTCATCTGACCCACTTTCCTTTCCTTCTACAGGTCTCTCCAGCCGTTCCTACACCCTCCAGCTCCTGGTTTAGAAAGGCAGGGC
>NC_042968.1:60959512-61022012 GCF_901001165.1 Salmo trutta
TCGAACATCGCATTCCAAAATCACAGGCGTTAATATGGAGTTGTCCCCCCCTTTACTGCTATAACAGCCTCCACTCTTCTGGGAGGCTTTCCACTAGATGTTGGAATATTGCTGCAGGGACTTGCTTCCATTCAGCCACAAGAGCATTAGTGAGGTCAGGCACTAATGTTGGGCGATTAGGCCTGACTCGCAGTCGGCGTTCCAATTCATCCCAAAGGTGTCTGATGAGGTTGAGGTCAGGGCTCTGTGCAGGCCAGTCAAGTTCTTCCACACTGATCTCGACAAACCATTTCAGTATGGACCTCACTTTGTGCACGGGGGCATTGGCATGCTGAAACAAGATTTCCCCAAACTGTTGCCACAAAGTTGGAAGCACAGAATCGTCAAGAATGTAATTGTATGTTGTAGTGTTAAGATTTCCCTTCACTGGAACTAAGGGGCCTAGCCCAAACCATGAAAAACAGCCCCAGTCCATTATTCCTCCTCCACCAAGCTTTACAGTTGGCACTATGCATGGGGGCAGGTAGCATTTTCCTGGCAAGTGTGATTAATCACTTCAGAGAATGCGTTTAGACTGCTTCAGAGTCCAATGGTGGCGAACTTTACACCACTTCAGCCGACGCTTGACATTGCGCATAGTGATCTCAGGTTTGTGTGTGGCAGTTTGGAAGTCAGTAGTGAGTGTTGCAACCAAGGACAGATGATTTTTCTGCACTTCTGCACTTGGCAGTCCAGTTCTGTGAGTTTGTGTGGCCTACCACTTCGAGGCTGAGCCGTTGTTGTACCCAGATGTTTTCACTTCACAGTAACAACACTTACAGTTGACCGGGGCAGCTCTAGCAGGGCAGATATTTGATGAACTGACTTGTTGTTGACGATGCCAAGTACAAAGTCACTGAGCTCTTCACTACAAGCCATTCCACTGCCAATGTTTGTCTATGGAGATTGCATGGCAGTGTGCTCGATTTTATACATCCGTCAGCTACAGGTGTGCTGAAATATCCGAATCCACTAATTTGAAGGGGTGTCCACATACTTTGACTATGTAGTGTATACTGACTGCTATAGCAGTTAGATTCATATTCAGCACTGTGTATGTGCAGCCTGTCCTTACGGAAAAACCACATGAATTTCACGTGAACACATGATCTCGTGTGATGCCATGTGATCACATGATTTCATGTGAAGTCAATGTGATAACATGTGACAACATGTGAAGTAACATGGGACAACATGTGAAGCAACATGGGACAACATGTGAAGCAACATGTGATAACACATGACATGTGAACACATGAGAACGTGATCTCGTGAAATTAAAGTGAAATAAATGTGACAAAATGGGATGCAAAATTTCAACACGATAACATGAAGTTACATGTGACAATATTCCAGCACATGTGAAAACCCAGCGTCAAAATGTCATTTATAATATTTTACTTTGAAAGGCGTAACTGTCATTAATTCACTTCAAAGAGTCATGGACCCCTGCAGGTTTTGTCTAGTTCCCGGGTTGTTCAAGGAACGTCCGTTACATTGTGTCATGGTCCCCTGGAGGCTTTTGTCTATTTGCTGTGAAAATACAGTAAATCTACAGCTAGTTACTGTATTTTTACAGCTAAATTCAGGTGTTAATGGACAGTACACTGCTTACTTGGGACTCAGTCTCGCTTGGGATTTGAACACACAACCTCTTAGTTGCTAGCTCTCTGAAGTTCCTGCTGCACCACTAGGTAAGTGGACATAATGGAGATTGGCAAGTATAAATATCTGCACTTTGCTTAAAGTTTCTGTAAAAATAAAGTAAATATATACAACAACTTGAATGTGTTATTTCTATAAAATGACAGTATAAATGCTGTATTCTGATTTCATTTAAGGTAAACAATATTTTCTAAAAGTTGCCCATGATCAAGTAAATAATTGTCCAATTATCACCACCAATGTAACATCATATCAAATCAAATCTTATTTGTCACATGCGCCGAATACAACAGGTGTAGACCTTACTGTTAAATGCTTACTTACAAGCCCTTAACCAACAATACAGTTTTAAGAAAATACAAAAAAAGTAAGAGATAAGAATAACAAATAATTAAAAAGCAGCAGTAAAAGAAATAGCGGGGCTATATACAGGGGGTACCGGTACATGTGTAAATGTGCGGGGGCACCGCTGTCGAGGTAATTGAGGTAATTATGTACATGTAGGTAGAGTTATTAAAGTGACTTCACATAGATAATAACAGAGAATAGCAGCAGCATGGAGGGGGACATTACAGTATAAAACTAGTAGTGCTCAAGGATTCTTGACGTCACCTACTTTCAACATCAACAGTGAATAGGCGACTCCGGGATGTTGGCCTTCTAGGCAGAGTTGCAAAGAAAAAGCCATATCTCAGACTGGCCAATAAAAATAAAAGATGAAGATTGGAAAAAGAACACAGACACTGGACTAAAGAACTCTGCCTAGAAGGCCAGCCTCCCGGAGACGCCTCTTCACTGTTGACGTTGAGACTGGTGTTTTGCGGTTACTATTTAATGAAGCTGCCAGTTGAGGACTTGTGAGGCTCTAATGTACTTGTCCTCTTGCTCAGTTGTGCACCGGGGCCTCCCACTACTCTTTCTGGTCTAGTTAGAGCCAGTTTGCTCTGTTCTGTGAAGGGAGAAGTACACAGCGTTGTACGAGATCTTCAGTTTCTTGGTGTCATGTTCGTGTATGTAGGTGGCAGGGAAGTCAGGCGCAGGAGAAACCAAGTTGGTTAATATGGAGTATTTAGTAAAAAAACAAACTCCAAAACCAAAGTAACAAATAAATGGGTAAAGTATACCCGTCGCACACCGATACACAAACCCACGTAACATAACATCACAAACAATCACCGACAAGGACATGAGGGGAAACAGAGGGTTAAATACACAACATGATTAATTGGATTGGAAACAGGTGTGTATGAAGACAAGACAAAACCAGACCGGTGACGTTGACCGCCGAGCACCACCCGAGCAAGGAGGGGCATCGACTTCGGCAGAAGTCGTGACACTTGGCAATTTCTCACATGGAATAGCCTTCATTTCTCAGAACAATAATAGACTGACAAGTTTCAGAAGGTCATTGTTTCTGGCCATTTTGAGCCTGTAATCGAACACACAAATGCTGATGCTCCAGATGCTCAACTAGTCTAAAGAAGGCCAGTTTTATTGCTTCTTTAATCAGAACAACAGTTCTTAGCTAATGTGAGCGGACCAAGTCATTTGGTGTCACTCTAAAGTGGAAAGGTGGAATAAACGAGTCCAGAGTAGGTTTTCTTGATTCAACACAGTTCTCTATTGAGGGATTTCTGACAATACAAACACTTCAACACAGTCAATGAGAATCTCCAAAGGAACAACATACATCTTCTTTAGAGGACACAGGATCACATTACGATTATCTTCAAACTATAACAACAATCACATATTCATCACCGTCTTAATGGCTCTTCATGGATAGCACCTCTCTCTCCGTAGCCATTCTCCAAAGATAGTTTATCTTCCTCCCCTCTTGCTAGTTCCATCCTCTCTTGTAGGGGAAAGAGAATATCTCATTAGTACCGTCAGCTGTGCTTAATTGACTCTGGTTACCTGGTCTCACATGCCTTGTTGGGCTACTATCCGTGAGCCCAGCCTGCCCTCTGGTGGTCCTTCCACATACCTCCCCCCTCAGGACCGGACCGGAGGGTCGGGCGCCAGACGCACCGTCTTGGTCGCGTCGGGACAGCGCGTCTGCATTCCCGTTCCTCGATCCGGCCCTGTGGATGACATGGAAAGAGAACGGTTGTAAAACAAGAAACCATCTGGCTATTCGGTTGTTATTGTTTCTCTTACCAGCCATCCACGTGAGGGGCGCATGGTCCGTAACTAATGCAAACCTCCGACCCAGTAGGTAGTACCGGAGATAATCGAGGGCCCACTTAATGGCTAGGGCCTCTTTCTCTACGGTAGCATATCTCTGTTCCCGATCGCTGAGCTTTCTACTTATAAAGAGAAGCGGCCTCTCTGCTTCGCCTTCACCCTGAACTAGTACGGCCCCGAGCCCCGTATCCGAGGCGTCTACCTGTACAATGAACTCGTGAGAAGTCCGGAGCCTGTAGGACGGGATCAGAACACAGGCCCTCTTTTAGCAATTGAAAGGCCTCCTCCGCCTCATCTTTCCACTCTACCCGGTTTGGCAAGTTTTTCTTGATGAGGTTTGTGAGGGGGATGGCAATGGTTGCATATCCAGGGATAAAACGGCAATAATATCCCGTTATCCCTAAGAAGGCCCGAACGTCCCGCTTGGTCTGGGGTCGAGGCCAGTCCCGAATTGCCCTGGTCTTCTCTGCCTGTGGGCGTATTTTCCCATTCCCCACGGTGTACCCCAGGTATTCCGCTTCGGACAGACCCAGGCAGCATTTTTTTGGATTGGCCGTCAACCCTGTGGCTTCCAGACTCATGAGCACCGCCCGTAGTCGTAGGAGGTGACTATCCCAGTCCTCGCTGTGGATGACCACATCGTCTATGTACGCCGCTGCGTACTCTTGATGGGGCCGTAGAATGGCATCCATGAGGCGTTGGAAAGTTGCAGCAGCACCATGCAGTCCGAAGGGCATCCTCACATACTGAAAGAGCCCCTCCGGTGTGGCGAAGGCAGTCTTTGGGCGGTCCTCTGGAGCCACCGGCACTTGCCAATATCCCTTCGTCAAATCCAGGGTGGTGATGAACTTGGCCTTTCCTAAGCGCTCCAAGAGTTCATCCACGCGGGGCCTGGGATATGCGTCGAATGTAGAGATTGCATTCACGCTCCTAAAGTCGTTGCAGAGTCTCATACTACCATCGGGTTTGGGGACCAGGACTATGGGACTGGACCACTCACTCGTCGATGGCTCGATCACACCCATCCTCAGCATCTCCCTTACCTCGTTCTTGACGATGACTCGGCGGGCCTCAGGAATCCTGTACGGACGGATATGCACCTTCTTGCCGGGTTCAGTGTGGATATGGTGGAACAAGACATCTGTTTGTCCTGGGAATGGAGAGAATACCCGGCCGAAGTGAATAATCAGCTTGTCTAGCTGTCTCGACTGTTCCGGCAAGAGAGTTTGGCCATGGCGCACCTGTGGTAGAACCTCTTCTTTTCCTTGGCCCTCCATGGCCATCAAAGCCACCTCCTCCTCTCTTCCATGGTACTTCTTCAACAGGTTTATGTGATAGAGTTGGACCTTCTTCCTCCTGTCGGGTTTTTTCTTCTTTCCTGTCCCCCTTCTTCCCATGCATAACGTCATCTGCCGCAGCTCTTTATATAGAGGACAGTCTCTCCCTATCAATAATGGCACCTTCAGCTGGGGTACTTTCCCTGCCCTGACTGTACACCTTCCTTTCGGAGTGAGAATAGACAGATTCACGGTGGGGTAATAGTGGGTGTCTCCATGGATACAGGACACGGCTACTTTGTCTGGTAGCAGTGTTGCTGAAGTCACCATCCGCTCCTCTACTAACGTAACCATACTTCCCGAGTCGAGAATGGCTACCACATCTTGTCCTTCTACTCGAACCGGAATCTCTGGGGCTGGGGCTATTTCTGTTAACCAACAGTGTTGATCATGTCCTCTCGAACCGGGATGCGTGGGGATGGGCAGCGATGACTCCGTGACCATGGACTCGTCCTTGCTAGGACATTGTGAGGCATAATGGTCTGGAGACTGACATTTAAAACACCGACCCTGCTGTGTGGGGGATGACTTCTCCCACCTCCGGAGGGGGTTTGGAGGTTTCGGTGGCGGACGTGCCGGGGCGAGTCGTGGTACGGGATTTGCAGAATCCTTCCGTTCCTTCTTGTCCTCTTTTAACAACTCCCCTGTAGATCGGTATGTTTCCACCGCCTGGGCTATGTCGTCGGCTGACAACGGGTTGGTTTGACCCACAACCCTTTTTAAGTCACTGGGTAATTCCCTCAATATCTTGTCCACAACGAGGGTCTCAATTACATGTCCTACTCCCTTTCCGGGTTCCAGCCACTGTTTCATCAGTCGTATTAGAGCGAAGATCTGGGCACGGACGGGTTGGTCAGTCATATAGGTCCACTGATGGAACTTTACAGCTCTATCTCTGGCAGTCAGCTGGTACCGGGACAGGATCTCGGTTTTTAGTCGCCCATAGTCCGCAGCTTCGCCGGAATCCAGGTCAAAATAGGCTTCCTGGGCCACCCCGGTCAAAAGAGGGGCTAATGCGCTCGCCCATTCTGTGGGCGGCCACTCTTCCAAGGTGGCCGTCCTTTCGAAGGTCATGAGGAAGGCCTCGATATCATCCTCCTTGGAGAGACGAGGTAAGATGGCATGAGCAGCCGCTCTAGGCTTCACTCTAGGTTCTTCTCGCCCACTCAGCTGTCGTTGCAGGAGTTCTATGGTTGTCTGCTGTGCCGTGATCAACTGTTGTAGTAGGGCGTTGTCCATCGTTCTTGAATGGTTCCTCTGTCTACTGGAAGAATCTTGATTTACTCACTTATCCTTGTGTCACTCGTCCACCTAGTGCCCACATTCTCCACCAATGTGAGCGGACCAAGTCATTTGGTGTCACTCTAAAGTGGAAAGGTGGAATAAACGAGTCCAGAGTAGGTTTTCTTGATTCAACACAGTTCTCTATTGAGGGATTTCTGACAATACAAACACTTCAACACAGTCAATGAGAATCTCCAAAGGAACAACATACATCTTCTTTAGAGGACACAGGATCACATTACGATTATCTTCAAACTATAACAACAATCACATATTCATCACCGTCTTAATGGCTCTTCATGGATAGCACCTCTCTCTCCGTAGCCATTCTCCAAAGATAGTTTATCTTCCTCCCCTCTTGCTAGTTCCATCCTCTCTCTTGTAGGGGAAAGAGAATATCTCATTAGTACCGTCAGCTGTGCTTAATTGACTCTGGTTACCTGGTCTCACATGCCTTGTTGGGCTACTATCCGTGAGCCCAGCCTGCCCTCTGGTGGTCCTTCCACACTAACATAATTGCAAAAGGGTTTTCTAATGATCAATTAGCCTTTTAAAATGATAAACTTGGATTAGCTAACACAATGTGCCATTGGAACACAGAAGTGATGGTTGCTGATAATGGGCCTCTGTACGCCTTTGCAGACATTCCATAACAAATCTGCCGTTTCCAGCTACAATAGTCATTTACAACAGGTTAACGATGTCTACACTGCATTTCTGATCAATTTGATGTTATTGCAACGGACCAAAAAATTTGCTTTTCTTTCAAAAAGAAGGATATTTCTAAGTGACCCCAAACTTTTGAATGGTAGTGTACATATATTCTAAAATTAGGGTATGGTTAGGGTACTGTGTTGTTACCTGGGATAAGAAAAGATCAATATTACACTTCACAGGTATCCATATGAACTCACGTGGTACAGTTCGGTACCTTGTAGGTGTAATGAGACATCTTTCAAACCCAATATTGGTTTTGGTAAAATCATTACTGCGCCTTGATAGGTGTGGGCAATGTACTGGTGGGGCTCATTAGCAGATTTAGGGGCACAGTCAAATGTATGTGTATCTGTGCCAATCGTCAGTGGAAGTGTTATAGCAGTTTAAGTGTTTGATGTTTAATGACCATGTAAGTAGAGCACCTCTGTTCTGTAAACGTGGTAAGAGAATGTGTCAAGAGGTTATTGTGCATTCTCCAGTAACTTAAAGGTGCATTATGCAGAAATCGCTCTGCCATTTCCTGGTTGCTAAAATTGATAGATCTATAACTCACATTTCTATGTTAATTTGGTCGAGCTGCCCAAAAAGTTAAGTTACATATTGCAGCTTTAATGGTAACTTGTTGCTGTGAATTTGTCATTTCTTAAATGGAAATTGCTTGTCAGTAAGCTATTGTAAAAGTGAAAATAACTTACTGGCAAAATGCTGCCTGTAAACTACAAACACTTGCTGCCACTAGCAACATGCACATCACTTGCTGATTGGCAGCATTCTGCAACAAAGTGAGCCTATTAGAAGATCACAGAAGTGGTTTATTCTAGACGTGGCTTCAGCTAGCTGTTTTTGGTCTCCCAGAAGAGGGAATGGCATCCCAGTTAACCTCTTGCGTATATCCTACCACTGGGGGCGCCACAGCGCATTTTGGAAAAAATTCGTTCCCATTTTCAACGGCCTACTAATCAAACTCAGAAGCTAGGACATGCATATACTTATTTTATATGGATAGAAAACACCCTAAAGTTTCTAAAATTGTTTGAATGGTGTCTGTGAGTATAACAGAACTCGTATGGCAGTCAAAACCCCGAGACCGATTGAACCAGGAAGTGGGATTCTGAATTGTGGACTCGACTTCACAGCCTTCCCTGTAATTCACAACGTGAAAAAATGATAATTGAGCACTTTCCAGTGCATCCACTAGATGTCCCCAGTCTTTACAAAGTGTTTTGAGGATTCTACAATCGAAACTCAGTGTAGGAGACGATGTGGCAATTGGTCACAGTAGGAGGGCCATCAGCATTGTGACGTCGGCGGCCGTGTCTGCCCCCACCTTTGGAAACGTTTTGAAACACAATGAAATCGTCCCACTCGAATCTGATTGGCTCTCTTGTTGAAACAGGCCCTGAAGATTAATGTTATACAACGTTTGACATGTTTGAACGAACCTAACTGAGGGAAAATAGTCATTTTTCGTTAGCCAAGTGCCGCGCACGGATCAACATTTTGTTACAGCCTTAGGACGCGCTAACAACAGCAAGCTAATGGAACATAAAGGATGGACTTTTTCGACCGAAAATACATTTGTCGTGGACCTGGGATTCCTGGAAGTGCTTTCTGATGAAGACAACTAAAGGTGAGGGATTATTGGCAATATTATACAAGATCAGATGTGATGTGCGATTGTTCCAAGATGGCGACGAGCTAGGCTTTCTAGCTCATTTTCTGAGTATCGCATCCCCTTTTATCTCAAAGTGTGATTACCCTGTAAAGTTAATTTAAAATCTGTTATGACGGGTGTTTTCAAGAGATATTCATCTATAAATCTTAGATTGACAATATAAAAATTTTTTTTTTTTTCGAATAGTAATTTATAAAATTGTAGCACTGTTTCCCGGGACGCATTTTATGAAAAAATAGTTAGTCAACGTCAGGTGCCGATGTAAAATGCTGTTTTTATATAGAAATATGACCTTTATTGAACAAAAGATTGCATGCTGTGTGTAACATGATGTCCTAGGTGTGTCATCTGATGAAGTTTGTAAAAGGTTAGTGCTGCATTTAGCTGTTTTTTGGTTATATGTGATGCATGTGCCTGGTCGGAAAATTCATATGATGCTACTTTTACCATGTACTCCTCTAACATAATCTAATATTGTGCTTTTCCTGTAAAACCTTTTTGAAATCGGACAACGAGGGTCGATTCAAGAGAGGTGTATCTATAAAACGATATGAGACAGTCCTATATTTGAAAAAAAAAAATTATTGAATTTCGTTATGCTAATGTCGCTAGGAGTTTTTCGCTGGAAAATGATCCCGCTAACGGGATGAGAGTCTCAATTAACCTCTAAAAGTCTAAGCTAATATATGAACTTGTTTTAAGATGGTCAAACCATAGATCATTTTGCTATTTGATTTTGAATTTTAGGACCCCATTAGGTCTCGAAAAAGTATATTTAAAAAGTAGTTATAAAAATATGGAATTTGGCCTTTACTACTGTAGCCCTTAGAAACACATTGAACAGCACATTTATAAATGGAAAAAGGCACAGTCAAAAAATGTATCATAAGGAATAAGCTTTTGAAGTGCCTGTCTTATATCTATGAGATATATCTGTAGCTCTCAATGAGACTTCTGCACATGATAACAGGTAGTTTGGCACACTATAAGACTGGAGCAGTTTGCTCAGGAAGAGTGGGCCAAACTACCTGTTATCATGTGCAGAAGTCTCATTGAGAGCTACAGAAAACGTTTGATTGCAGTGATTGCTTCTAAAGGTTGTACAACAAAATATTAGGTTAAGGGTCCTATAATTTGTCCATTTCATTTGTTTTATTATTTACAATATTATGTAGATTAAAAAATCAAAAGCAAAATCTTTCTATTAAATATGGAATAATCAATGGTGGATGTCAATTACTTAAGGGCACAGAGCGAGACCCAGATGCAAACACAGGAGGCAGATGGTTTGAGTCTCTGATATTTATTATAATCCAAGGGGCAGGCAAGCAAATGGTCGTGGACAGGCAAAAGATCATAAACAAGGTCAGAGTCCAGGAGGTACAGAGTGGCAGACCGGCTCGAGGTCAGGGAAGGCAGTATGGTCAGGCAGGCAGTATGGTCAGGCAGGCGGGTTCAGAGTCAAGGCAGGCAAGGGTCAAAACCAGGAGGACTAGCAAAAGAGAGATAAGAAAAAGCAGGAGCACGGAAAAACACTTTGTTTGACAAGACGAACTGGCAACAGACAAACAGGGAACACCGGAATAAATACCCAGGGACTAATGGGGAAAACGGGTGTCACGTTCTGACCTGTAAAGGTGTGATTTGTTAGTGTTTAGTTTGGTCAGGACGTGGCAGGGGGTATTTGTTTTATGTGGTTCAGGGTGGTTGTGTGTATTGTGTCCATGTAGAGAGGGGTATTTGATTTATTAGTCCAGGGTTTTGGTTATTGTTCTTGTTAGTTTATTTCTATGTTCTGTCTAGTCATTTGTATTTCTATGTTTAGTTAATTGGTGTTGGGGCCTTCAGTTGGAGGCAGCTGTCTATCGTTGCCTCTGATTGAAGGTCCTATAATTAGGGGTGTGTTTGTATTGTGGTTTGTGGGTAGTTGTATTCTGTTTTGTGCTTGTCACCTGACAGAACTGTTAGTTTCGTTTCTGTTAATTGTATACGTGTTTATTTTGTTTCTCCTTCTTAAATATTAAAAAGAGAAGATGAGTATACACTTCCCTGTTGTGTCTTGGTCCTCCACACACGACACTCGTTACAGAACTACCCACCACAACCGGACCAAGCAACAGAAGAGGGAGCAGCCAAGGAAGCAGGAGGACTACAGGGAATCGTGGTCATGGGAGGAAATCCTGGCGGGAGAAGGTCCGTGGCGAAGGAACGGTGAGAACCGGGAGAAGTACGTTGGGACGAGGCTAGCAAGGAGGCCTGTGACGCAGCCCCAATACATTTTTTTGGGGGGGGCACACGGGGTGGGTGGCTGGGCAAAGGATGCCTCTGAAGCCAACACCTCATGCTTATTATGGGGAGCACATGGAGTGGAGAGTGCCGAAGTACGAAGAGGTACGCAAGATCTCGCCCATGCGCACGCACAGTCCGGTGCGTGTGATCTCAGCCCCAAGCAAAGGCAGTGCTAGAGTGGGCATCCAGCCTGGAAGGAGGATGCCAGCCCAATACGTCTGGCCACCGGTACGCCTCCGAAGTGCAGGCTACAGGACACCTCCTCTACGCACGGTGACCATCAGGCCCCTGCATAGCTCAGTCCGCCGTGTACCAGCACCCCGAACGTACAGGGCTACTACTGCCATCCAGCCAGGACGGGTTGTGCAGGAGGTGAGCTCGAGACTTCCAGTACTCACCCAAGGCCCGGTGTATCCTGCTCCCCGTAGAAGCCCACAGGTGCGTGTCTCCAGTCTGGCTCCTACAAAGCCAGCACCGCGCACCAGGCTTCACGAGCGGCAGCTCAGTCCAGCTCGACCTATTCCTGCGCCACGCACAAGCCTACAGGTGCGTGTCTCTAGTCTGACTCCCCCGAAGCCAGCACCAGGCTCCCAGTGCGGCAGCCCAGCCCAACTCGTCCTACTCTTGCCCCTAGCACTAGCCCTGAGGTACGTGGGCCTAGTCCGGCATCCCCTACGCCAGCCCCACGTACCAGGCCTTCAATGCACGCGCCTCGCCCAGATGGCACAGTGACAGCGCCTAACCCAGAGTGACCAGCGACAGCACCTAACCCAGAGTGCCCAACGACAGTGCCTCAGCCCGAGTGTCCGGCACCTATGCCCGAGAGAGAAGTGTCCCACGGCCAGAGTCGCCCTCCAGTCCAGTGCAACGAGAGTCACCCGTAGCGAGGATCCCAAGTCCGAGGTCGACAAAGAGGGACCTCGCCCCAGAGTCTGCAAAGAAGAGAGGTGAGCAAGTGGCGGAGCGAGGGATACGTCCCGCTCCAGAGCCACCTCCGTAGGGACTAGTATGCGGGAAGGGGGAGCGTTGCAGAGGCATCGTCGGTGACGGTGGCCACCCTCCCTTCCCTCCCATATAAGCTGGGAATTTTTTTTGTTTTGGGGTTTATTTTTGTATTTTCTTTTTGTTAGGTGCATCCGGGGTTTGCACCTTTGGGGGGGGGGGGGGGGTACTGTCACGTTCTGACCTGTAAATGTGTCATTTGTTAGTGTTTAGTTTGGTCAGGACGTGGCAGGGTGTATTTGTTTTGTGGTTGTGTGTATTGTGTCCATGTAGAGAGGGGTATTTGATGTATTAGTCCAGGGTTTTGGTTATTGTTCTGTTAGTTTATTTCTATATTCTGTCTAGTCATTTGTATTTCTATGTTTAGTTAATTGGTGTTGGGGCCTTCAGTTGGAGGCAGCTGTCTATCGTTGCCTGAAGGTCCTATAATTAGGGGTGTGTTTGTATGGTCGGTAGTTGTATTCTGTTTTGTGCTCGTCACCTGACAGAACTGTTAGTGTCGTTTCTGTTAATTGTATACGTATTTATTTTGTTTCTCCTTCTTATATATTAAAAAGAGAAGATGAGTATACACTTCCCTGTGGCGTCTTGGTCCTCCACACACGACACTCGTTACAACGGGTGACACCTGGAAGTGGGTGGAGACAATCACAGAGACAGGTGAAACAGATCAAAGTGTGACATTACTTTTGTCAGTTTCAAGTTATGTCAGAGAAAATTGTGCATTCTTTGTTTTTTGTGGAGGGGTATCAACAAATTTGAGCACGTCTGTATATACTGTGTGTGTTTATATATTACACGTTTTTAATGCCTTATCTTCAGATGAATCACGTGACACTTGTGCGGGTCGTACAGCAAAATGGAGAACACCATCGTGTTCAAAAATATAAATGCAACATATAAAGTCTTGGTCCATGTTTCATGAGCTGAAATAAAAGATCCCAGAACTTTTCTATATGCTCTAAAAGCTTATTTCTCTCTTTTCTTTGTTGCACACATTTGTTTACATCACTATTAGTGAGCATTTCTTCTTTGCCAAGATAATCCATCCACTTGACAGGTGTGGCATATCAAGAAGCTGATTAAACAGCATGATCATTACACAGGTGCACATTGTGAGGGGACAATAAAAGGCCACTCAAAAAATGTGCAGTTTTGTCACACAACACAATGCCACAGATGTCTCAAGTTTTGAGGGAGCGTGCATTTGGGATGCTGACTGCAGGAATGCCAACCAGAGCTGTTGCCAGAGAATGCCTCACAACCACAGCCAGCGTGTAACAACGCCAGCCCAGGACCTCCACCTGGCTTTTTCACCTGCGGGATCATCTGAGAACAGCCACCCGGACAACCGATGAAACTGTTGGTTTGCACAACTGAAGAATTTCTGCACAAACTGTCACAAACCGTCTCAGGGAAGCTCATTTGCATGCTGGTTGTCCTCACCGTGGTCTTGACCTGACTGCAGTTCGACGTCGTAACCGACTTCAGTGGGCACTGGCGCACTGGAGAATTGTGCTCTTCATGGATGAATCTCGGTTTCAACTGTACTGGGCAGATGGTAGATAGCGTGGATTGTGTGGGTGAGTGGTTTACTGATGTCAACGTTGTGAACAAAGTGCCCCATGGTGGCGGTGGGCTTATCGTATGGACAGGCATAAGCCATGGACAATGAACACAATTGCGTTTTATCGATGGCAATTTGAAGGCACAGAGATAACGTGACGAGATCCTGAAGTCAATTGACGTGCCATTCATCAGCAGCCATCACCTCAAGTTTCAGCATGATAATGCCCAGCCCCATGTTGCAAGGATCTGTACACGATTCCTGGAAGCTGAAAATGTCCTAGTTCTTCCATGGCCTGCATTCTCATCAGACATGTCACCCATTGAGCATGTTTGGGATGCTCTGGATCAACGTGTACAACAGCGTGTTCCAGTTCCTGCCATTATCCAGCAACTTTGCACAGCCATTGAATAGAAGTTGGATGACATTTCACAGCCCACAAACAGAAGCCTGATCAAATCTATGTGAAGGAGATGTGTCGCGCTGCATGAAGCATATGGTGGTCACACTAGATACTGACTGGTTTTCTGATCCATGCCCCTGCCTTTTTTTAAGGTATCTGTGACCAACATATACATATCTGTATTCCCAGTCGTGGGAAATCCATAGATTAGAGCATAATGAATTCATTTAAATTGACTGATTTCATTACATGAACTGTAACTAAGTAAGATCTTTGAAATTGTTGCATGTTGCATTTTTATTTTCGTTCAATGTAGTTGACAGTAAATTATTGGCAATTATGCTAATTCGATTTTTGCGGGGGCGCGGACATTGACTCTAGGGTGCTAAGTAAATTACCTTGATAACAGTATTTTAGCAGTTAAATATAACAAAACATGATTCATAAAAAGCAATCTGTTAATATGGTTTTTGAACTCTTTGTTAACAAGCATAATAGCTGTACTTTTCATTTATGGTTGACACAGCTTGTTGGCCATTAGCCAAATTCCATTTCCCAACATATCAAAGCACGTGAATTCATCCAACTGTTATTTATTTGATTGAAATCCTCTTTATTTTATTTAATGATTTTCAATTTCAATGTCATTATTTCTATATAGCCGACACTTTCTCGACCTTCTAACACTAGTAGGACGGGTGTGGCTTTGCGAGGTGTGTAGTGCTAGGGCAAAAACAAAAATGTGCAACCCTTTGCGTTTCCAGGACCAGGATTGAGAACCACTGCCTAACACAGTTACACTGCCAAAGCAACAGTAATGCTGGTCAAATCAAATTCAAATAGAATTTTATTGGACATGCACTTTCCAATGAAATGATTACTTATGAGCCCATTCCCAACAGTGCATAGTTAAAAAAGGAAAACAAATATTTGTTAAATAAAAAAGGAAATAGTAACAATAAAAACTATAACAAGGCTATATACAAGGAGTACCAGCACTGAATCAATGTGCATGGGTGAAAGGCAGTTGAGGTAATTGAGGTCTACATTATGTACAGTACATGTGGGTAGGGGTAAAAGTGACTAAGTGTAAGAATATTTTGAAGATAAATAAACAACGCAGAGGATGAGAGGTCAATAGAGTACTAAAGGTCAAAATGACTAAAAGTCAATAGAGTACAAACGATCAATGGAAGTAGTGTTTTTTCTGTAATAGAGGATTAATGATCAATGGGTCAGAGACATGGGAGGAATTTCAGTCCGGGACTCATAGCTACATGGCAAGCTCTCATTGGTCCAAATAGTTTATACATTGAACTTCTCAGCATAACATCTATGATTTGTCCTCTTCGAATAAACCTATTTTTCTCCCCCTGATTTGCTTTGGCGTCTATGTTATTGAAGAGTAACATCAACTGCTAACACTTGGTGCCGTGACCCGGATGAACTGAAAACTCAACTGTGTGTTGATCCAGAAGAAAGAGAGAAGGCTGAGCGCAACCCACCAAGGGAGTCAAGTCTTAATCTCCTGAATGATGGCATGAGTGCTGGGCGAGTATAGACCGGTATCATTTAATCCTCCTTGTCACGGATCCCTCCGGAACTTTCATTACGCACACATGTCCCCTATTCCCACAGATTAGTATTTGTATATATGTGCCCTTTAGTTTCCATTGGGCTGTCGATTATTGCTATATTGTCCGTTGGTGCGTGTGAGTACCTGTGCTGTGTGTTTTGGGATTTTGTGCCTTTGTGGATTGTACAGATGATTACGGGTCTCGTCCCGTTTGCTAATCATTGTGCGCGTGTGTTATTTATTCGAGGTACTACTCGCTCTTTTGTTTTGGGTTTCGTCCACGTGCCTTTACACCGCACACCGTAATTTGGGCTTTATAAAAAAAACTATTATGCATTCCTGTGTCTGTCTCCCGATCCTTCATAGCAACGTGACACTCCTGCTGTGTTCCGGCCGAATTGGACCGATTTACAAGTTTTCTCTCTGAAAAATGTAGTTAATTTAATCTGATTGTCATAAGGTTCCATGACTTTGTCCACACAGGGCAACATACAATTTTGGGTGTTTTATTTAACTTTTGTACATCTTTGGTGTTCCCGGTAAAAAATGACCGGTCATTAGAAATGAATGGTTGAGACTACAATTAGTGTATAAAATTGAGTTCAGGCACATGCCCATTCATCAGAGGGACACACTTCCTCTCCCTGACCGCCACATGTATGTGTGTTTGAGCACACACACACACCTCACTCCCCTTCTTGGCTTCCATGGCAACCCCCACGGGAACCTTTCCCCAATAGAATCTTTCCCCCACAATGTGAGGAGCTATATGTTTCATCTGAGTATTTGTTATAGTCAAAATAATCCATACATTATGTTTTTTTTATTTACTCAAAAACTAGTTGAGCTCAGGTCAATGAGGCCTACAGGCCATGAATTGCAAATAGAAGTTCAAAACTTGTAATGTTCACAACTTAAGTTGATAAAAATATCTAACACAACATTAGGTGATAATATATGTATTGTTATGGATTTATAATCAGCTATAATGGGTTGGTCATTTTGGACCGGGAACACCGAATTAATTAACATGAAACGAACACAACAGGAGGGTTAAAAGAACCAAATGAGGTTAAAATTAGTGCATGCAATGAGTGATATGTATCTGTGATGTATGAGGTTCAAGTCCTTTGCTCTGTTACAGGTTTGTTAAATCTCTTTTATAGGGGTTCAAGTCCTCTATTAAAAAGTTTGAGGCCTCTGTTTTTGTGAAACCTTCTTGTTGCATAGAAGTGAGTTGCTAGTTGAGTAGCAATTTTTACACATGTGGGTAATGTAAGCCTTCAACAAGCTTTTGAAGTGAACACACGTTTTATGGATAACCAGGCCCTACAGTAACAATTTGTGTTCTATAGACAGGAGGTTTGAGTCCTCAAGGGGTTATTAATATATACAGTGGGCTCCAAAATTACTGCCACCCCTGAATGGCAATGCACAAACAATACTTAAAAAAATATAAACAATATAATTATAGAGAAACTCAAAATACCAACATGTGAGAAATACTGTACTTTATTAATGTTTCAATGGAACCAACCAAAAGCATACAATTATTTAATAGAAAAATTAATTTCACCAAAATCAGGGTTTCATAATTATTGGCACTCCTCATTTAGTACTTAGTGCCACCACCTCTGGCAGGGATAACAGCATCGAGTCTTTTCCTGTAATGTTTGACAAGGTTAAGGAACACATTTGGAGGGATTTTGGACCATTCCTCATGCAGATCCTTTCAAGATCCTTCACATTCTTGGGTTTGCGCTTATCAACTGCCCTCTTCAACTCAGCCCACAGGTTTTCGATTGGATTGAAGTCCGGCGACTGAGATGGCCATGGCAGAAAATAGATTTTTGTTGTCACAGAACTTGAGGTATGTTTTGGGTCATTGTCTTGTTGGAAAGTCCATCTACGACCAAGTCCCAGCCTTCTGGCAGAGGCAACCAGATTGTCAGCCAAAATTGCCTGATACTTGGTGGAATTCATTATGCCATCAATCTTAACCTGTGCCCCTGGACCTCTGGAATTAAAACAGCCACAAAACATCACTGACCCACCACCATATTTCACCGTGGGTATGAGGTGCCTCTCCTTGTATGCATCTCTGTTTCGACGCCAAACATGCAGATGCTGTATCTGACCAAAACATACATTTTGGTCTCATCTGACCAGAGCACCTTCCAGTCATAATTTAAATGACGTTTGGCAAGCGCTTGCGTCTGTGTCTTGGGGTCTGAAAGGGCTTTCTTCTGGCAACCCTTCCAAAGAGCCTGTGGTTGTGGAGGTGGCGTCTGATGGTGCTTTTTGAAACCTGGTGACCCCAAGATGCCACCAAGGCCTGCAATTCTTTCAAAGTGATTCTTGGGGATCTTGTGGCTTCTCTCACCATCCTCCTCCCTATCCTGGGGGGCAAAATGCATTTGCGTCCTCTACACGTGAGGATTTCAACTGTTTCATACATTTTCCATTTTTTAATAAATGCCCTGACAGTGCTCAGTGGTATATTCAATCGTTTGTGGATCTTCTTGTGGCATTACCAGATTTATGAAGGTCTACGACCATCTGTCTCTTTTGAACTGCCAGTTCTTTTGTTTTTTTCATGGTGTTGGATGACAAAGGGATATTGCATGCGTGATACCTCATTTTTATACCCTAGTGAAACAGAGGGTATAAAAATGAGCCATTACAAGTGATGTAATGGCTCAATATAGTACCTAAAGATTCAGTTAAACTTAAATAAGTGGAATTTAATTCCTGGGTTAATTTTGGTAGATGTTATTTACAATCATCTTTAAGGGTGCCATTAATTGTGAAACCTTGATTGGAGGACATAGATTTTTAATTATTTAATAAATGTTTTGGTGGGTTCCATTGAAACAGTAATAAAGTACAGTATTTCTCACATGTTGGTATTTTGAGTTTCTCTCTATAATTATATTGTTTATATTTTTTAAGTATTGTTAGTGCAATGCCAGTCAGGGGTGCCAGTATTTTCAGATCCCATATATATATATATATATATATATATATATATATATATATATATATATATATATATATATATATATATATATATATATATATATATATATATATATATAGGGGTTAAATAAATATATAAACACAGAGATATGTATTATACAATTTTAGAAGTTAATGTAATGCCATTGTTAAGTGAGAAAACCACTCTGGAAAAGGACGGGACAGATCCTCTGTATGTGAGCATGAAAAATATTTGAAAGTCACTGTCTAGTGATATAAAGAGCCATTTCAAAGTAGTGTACACAAGAGATAATAAAGAAATATTCCATCTTTGTTGACAAAGATGGAATATGGAATCTGTCTGATATAGAAAAAGCTTGGGGAAAAATACAGAGAATGTCTAACTCGTTGACAAAAACAAGATGGTCTTTAACTGTATTAGCCGAAGTAAGGAAGTGCGGAGAGAAATTCTGTCTTGATAACCATGATAGGACATTGCAGAGAGATAAAGAGAGTTTGACAACTCTTGGTGAACAGATTAAAAACATTGAAAGGAGAAATTCAACAATTACAGGCAAGGGTTGTAAAAACCGAATTGGCTCCAACATGTGGACCCTTTGTTTCCTCAATCTAGCCTCACACTGAGTTGCGCAAGGGTGATCGGGTTTTAAGCATCTGGTCAGCACTGCCTGGCTTTGAGTCAACAGATACTGACAACGGTGACGAACGATGTCTTAGGCCAACCAGAACAC
Source organism: Salmo trutta (assembly GCF_901001165.1). Lineage (NCBI taxonomy): Eukaryota > Metazoa > Chordata > Actinopteri > Salmoniformes > Salmonidae > Salmo > Salmo trutta. The sequence continues at coordinate 60,978,985 of NC_042968.1, forward strand.
AGGCTGTAAAAGGTAGTAAAGACAAACCTCCAGTGACAGCAATTACACATAAATCAGTATCTCCAAAACAGACAATAATTTTTTTGTAAGTTTCCTCCTAAAACAGGATGTGGTAGGAATTGTAAGGGACATCATCATTACAGCTGTTAACCTGTTTGGGATAGGGGGCAGTATTTTCACGGCCGGATGAAAAAACGTACCCGATTTAACCTCTTATGGCTAGGGGGCAGTATTTTCACGGCTGGATAAAAAAACGTACCCGATTTAATCTGATTATTAGTCCTGCCCAGAAACTAGAATATGCATATAATTATTAGCTTTGGATAGAAAACACTCCAAAGTTTCTAAAACTGTTTGAATGGTGTCTGTGAGTATAACAGAACACATTTGGCAGGCCAAAACGTGAGAAGATTCTGTACAGGAAGTACCCTGTCTGACCATTTCTTGCCCTTCTTTGTCATCTCTATTCATTACAAAGGATCACTGCTGTTACGTGACACTTCCTACGGCTCCAATGGGCTCTCAGAGCCCGGGAAAAACCTAAATGACTTAATTCAAAGCCCTGGCTGAAACACACGAGCGATTTTGCTAAGTGGTCTATCAGCAGACAAAAGGCTTAGGCGCGTGCACTGGCAGCCCCCGCCTTTCTGTTTTTCCCTCTTTTTAACGAAACGTAGATTCCCGGTCGGAATATTATCGCTTTGTTACGAGATACATTGCATAAAAATTGATTTTAAACAGCGGTTGACATGCTTCGAAGTACGGAAATGGAATATTTAGACATTTTTTGTCACGAAATGCGCCATGCGCACGACCCTGATTTACCATTGGGATAGTGTCTAGAACGCACAAACAAAACGTCGCTGTTTGGATATAACGATGGATTATTTGGGACCAAACCAACATTTGTTATTGAAGTAAAAGTCCTGGGAGTGCATTCTGACGAAGAACAGGAAAGGTAAGACCATTTTTTTTATAGTAAATGTGATTTTGGTGAAGGCTAAACTTGCCGGGTGTCTAAATAGCTAGCCCGTGATGGCTGGGCTATGTACTTAGAATATTGCAAAATGTGCTTAATCCGAAAAGCTATTTTAAAATCGGACATATCGAGTGCATAGAGGAGTTCTGTATCTATAATTCTTAAAATAATTGTTATGCTTTTTGTGAACGTTTATCGTGAGTAATTTAGTAAATTGTTAGTAAATTCCCCGGAAGTTTGCGGGGGGTATGCTAGTTCTGAACATCACATGCTAATGTAAAAAGCTGTTTTTTGATATAAATATGAACTTGATTGAACAAAACATGCATGTATTGTATAACATAATGTCCTAGGTGTGTCATCTGATGAAGATCATCAAAGGTTAGTGCTGCATTTAGCTGTCTTCTGGGTTTTTGTGACATTATATGCTAGCTTGAAAAATGGGTGTCTGATTATTTCTGGCTGGGTACTCTGCTGACATAATCTAATGTTTTGCTTTCGTTGTAAAGCCTTTTTGAAATCGTGTGGTTAGATTAACGAGAGTCTTGTCTTTAACCTCTATGGGACAGGCGGGACGAATTCGTCCCACCTACGTAACAGCTAGTGTCATCCTGTGGCGCGATTTTTAAAACGTTTGAAATGCTATTACTTCAATTTCTCAAACATATGACTATTTTACAGCTATTTAAAGACAAGACTCTCGTTAATCTAACCACACTGTCCGATTTCAAATCTCCAGTGTCACTGTTCTCAGCCTGACCACTCACAAAATCTCCTGCTGTTTTTCGCCCAGAGACAAGAGACACGTCATTCCACTTTCTGGTGCCTTCTGAGAGCCAATGGAAGCCTTAGAAAATGTCACATTACAGCAGAGATGCTGTATTTTCGATAGAGATGCCACAGAAGGAGAACAAATTGTCAGACAGGGCACTTCCTATATGGAATCTTCTCAGGTTTTGGCCTGCCATATGAGTTCTGTTATACTCACAGACACCATTCAAACAACAGTTTTAGGAACTTTAGAATGTTTTCTATCAAAATCTACTAATTATATGCATATTCTCTTTTCTGGGCAAGAGTAGTAACCAGTTTAAATCCGGTACGTTTTTTATCCGGCCGTGCAAATACTGCCCCCTAGCCCCAACAGCATAACAGAACTCATATGGCAGGCAAAAACCTGAGAAAATTCCAAGCAGGAAGTGGCCTGTCTGAGAATTTGTAGTTCTTCTTTTGATTCTCTATCGAAACTACAGTATATGTGGGGTTACGTAGCACTTTCTAAGGCTTCCATTGGCTCTCTAAAGCCTTCAGAAAGTGGATTGAGGCGTCTTCTGTCTCTGGGCAGAGTATTGTAGCTCAGTTTGTCAGTGGTGAGCACACTGTTTTTTCTTTTCCTCTTTGAATGAATACACTATTGAATACGCTATTTTACGAGAAAAATCCCATAAAAATTGATTTTAAACAGCGTTTGACATGCTGTATGGTAATAGAACATTTTGAATCTTGTTGTCTCGAAATGCGCTCGCGCGTTACCCTTTGGATAGTGACCTGAACGCACAAACAAAACGGAGGTATTTGGACATAACTATGGATTATTTGGAAGAAAAACAAAATTTCTTGTGGAAGTAGCAGTCCTGGGAGTGCATTCTGACGAAGTTCAGCAAAGGTAATAACATTTTTCTAATAGTAATTCTGAGTTTAGTGTGCCCCGAACTTGGCGGGTGTCAAAATAGCTAGCCGAGATGGCTGAGCTATGTACTCAGAATATTGCAAAATGTGCTTTCGCTGAAAAGCTATTTTAAAATCTGACATAGCGATTGCATAAAGGAATTCTGTATCTATAATTCTTAAAATAATTGTTATGTATTTTGTCAATGTTTATGATGAGTAATTTAGTAAATTCACCAGAAGTTTTGGGTGGGAATGCATGTTCTGAACATCACATGCCAATGTAAAAAGCTGTTTTTGGATATAAATATGAACTTGATTGAACAAAACATGCATGTATTGTATAACATAATGTCCTAGGAGTGTCATCTGATGAAGATCATCAAAGGTTAGTGCTTCATTTAGCTGTGTTTTGAGTTTTTGTGACATATATGCTTGCTTGGAAAATGGCTGTGTTATTATTTTTGTCTATGTACTCTCCTAACATAATCTAATGTTTTTCTTTCGCTGTAAAGCCTTTTTGAAATCAAACAATGTGGTTACATCAAGGAGAAGTGTATCTTTAAAATGGTGTAAAATAGTTGTATGTTTGAGAAAGTTGAACTATGACATTTTGTTGTTTTTGAATTTGCCGCCCTGATATTTCACTGGCTGTGTCCCGCAGGTGGGACGCTAGCGTCCGACATAGCCCATAAAAGTTAATACTTATTTTCTATAACTTTGTTTGAAATCTATTTCTTATTGCAACAGCAAGTAAATTATGCCCTTTGTGTTTTATAGAAACGCAAGGTGTTTAATGTGAATGTTTTTATGCTTACTGCTAATGTTTTTTACACTGTACCTTTTTTTTCATGTTTTCTAATAATACATTTTAAGTAGATGTATTTTAAAAATGGTCTAGGGGGAGTGTAAAAATATTTCGAACACAAATTCACAATATTGAGGATGAGAGGTCAGTAGAGTACTAAAGGTCAAGAGGATTAAAAGTCAATAGAGTACTAACAATCAATGGAAGTAGTGTTTTTAATGATCAATGGATCAAAGACATGGGAGGAATTTCAGTCTGGGACTCATAGCTACAGGGCAATTTCTCATTGGTCCAAATTGTTTATAGGTTGAACCTGAAATAGGATACTTGTTATTTGGCCTTTGGCCCAGTTTTATTGCAAGGAATTCTAATTGGTCAACCACAGACTAGGGCTGGGTTATAAAGTACATCCTGTCACTTTATTCAAGATAAAGCAAAGCAGTGCGACATAAACAACAACACAGAGTTACACATGGGATAAACAAACGTACAGTCAATAACACAATAGAAAAATGTATATACAGTGTGTGCAAGTGTAGTAAGATTAGGGAGGTAAGGAAATAAATAGGCCATAGTGGCGAAATAATTACAATTTAGCAATTAACACTGGAGTGATAGATGTGCAGATGATGATGTGCAAGTAGAGATACTGGGGTGCAAAAGAGCAAAAATAAATAATATGGGGATGAGGTAGTTGGGAGGGCTATTTACAGATGGGCTGTGTACAGGTGCAGTGATCGGTAAGCTGCTCTGACAGCTGATGCTTAAAGTTAGTGAGGGAGATATAAGTCTCCAGCTTCAGTGATTTTTGCAATTCGTTCCAGTCATCTAAGAGGTTGTGAGTTCAAATCTCAAGTGTGCTAACCAATGTTTAGGTTAATTATTCCATTTAAGTTACAGTCAATTCCTAATTTTCCGGTATTGAAAATAATTTAATTATAATTGGAATTTCTGTGTACTGTTGAATACATTTCATTGTTGTATATTTACTGACAAAATACTGTTCAGATGTAGAAATACATTGAAAGTTGTTTTCATTGCAACTCAGTAGCTGGTAACTTATTATAAAATTACAAGAAATGTGAAATCATGTAAAAACGTGTATTTAGAACACTTCACATGTGACATTTCACATGTGAAAACGTGTTTTTGGATCACTTCACGTGTGATTACGTTTTGAAATGTGCAATTCCATGTGTTGTTGCTGTTCAACTAAAATATAGACCCACCTGGGATTTAAATTCACAACCTCTGGATTTGAGGTACGCAGATCTTTCTGCTGCACTAAAGTCTGTCGTATTCCCCTAAACATTCATTACCTATAATACATCTCTGCACTTAGCAAAAAAGTGCCATTTTCACTGCTATTTCACTGATCAGTTATTCTGACTATTCTCTCATCATTGATTTAATTTACTTATTTAAGCAATTTGAGGGTTTTCTGTGTAGTTGTCTAATGTTGGTGGGGCATTTGCTGTTTTAATGTTACTCCTGAATCATTGTGATAAACTATTATATTTATCTTGAGTGTATTTTTAACAAAGATGAGATTTACTTTGAAGTCCAAAGTGCAGGAATACAGGTGAAATCAGTTACTGACACAGACGTAGTGGCGCAGTAGGATGATCAGAATGCTGTGAATTCAAATCCCAGGTAAGGACATGTTGAATAATAGTTACTGTATGAATAAACATACACAATGTAGTCATGTATGTCAAAGTATGTGAAATATGTACGTTGAAGACACTATGTTTTGGAGAACGCGTGACTCGCCTTTCCCGAGCCCGTTTGGGAGTTGAGGTGATGAGACAAAATCGAAATTTGGGGAGAAAAATCTAATATAAAAAAGAACATTGTGCATGTACCATAGCGACTCATTTTTGTTTGTAGGGCATCACCTATGAAATTTTATGTGAAAATGCTAATCCACATGTGAAAGTGATCACATGGGAAGAGCCACATGTGAAATATCATCACATGTGAGGTGTTCCAAAAATTTGGTAAAACATGTGGAAATGTCAAATGAGAAATCATAAGATTTTCCACATGTAAAATCATGAGTTCACTTGAGCTCCAAGGCAATATTCCACATTCGTCCAGGTACCCAGGATGTGGGAAATAACTCCAAAACCGGCCACTAGGGGCAACGGTGAGCTTTATTACCATCAAGTAAGCTTGCAGCTTACTAGACAGTTGGGATTGGGATGGAGGATGGGCGTTAGCCACGAGTTCAGGCTCCGAGGGTTGCATGTTTAATCCCAGTGCTAGACTATTGTTCATTTTTTATATCCTTACCTTAACCATTTGACGTTTATCACCCCCCTGGACTAACGTTGAATACTGAAGTCAAACTGTGTGAAATCATGAGATATTTTTGGTATGTGAGAGTGCATGGAGTGTTTACGGACATATTCAACCTCTCCATCACACAGTCTGTTGTCCCCCACTTGCTTCCAGATGTCCACCATTGTTCCTGTACCCAAGAATGTGAAGGTAACTGAATTAAATGAGCATCGCACCATACATGAGCATCACTTTTGTCATCATAAAGTGCTTTGAGAGGATAGTTAAGGACCATATCACCTCTACCTTACCCGACACCCTAGACCCACTACAATTTGTGGTCAGGCACATCTCCAACTCAATGATCAAGTTTGCTGACGACAAAACACTGGTAGGCCTGATTACCAACAAAAATGAGACAGCCTACAGGGAGGAGGTAAGAGCCCTGGCGGAGTGGTGCCAGGAAAATAACCTCTCCCTTAACGTCAACTAAACGAAGGAGCTGATGATTAATTACAGGAGACAGCAGAGAGAGCACGACCCCATACACATCGATGGGGCCGCAGTGGAGATGGTCAAAAGCTTCAACTTCCTTGGTGTGCACATCACTGACAACCTTCACATAGACAACATGATGAAAAAGGCACAACAGTGCCTCTTCAACTTCAGGAGGCTCACAAACGCTCACAAACTTCTACAGATGCACAATTGAGAGTATCCTGTCGGGCTGTATCATCACATGATACGCAATTACACCATCCACAATCTCAGGGCTCTCCAGAGGGTTGGGCGGTCAGCCCAATGCATTATTGGGGGCACATTGCTGGCCCCACCAGGACATCTGGAAGGCCAAGAAGATCATCAAGGACATCAACTACCCGAGCCATGGCCTGTTCACCCCGTTACCATCTAGAAATTGCAGACAGTACAGGTGCATCAAAACTGTGACAGAAGGCTGAGAAACAGCTTCTATCTCTAGGCCGTCAGACTGTTTAACATTCACCACTAGCTGGCCTCCACCCAGGAACCTGCCCTGAACCTAAGTCACTGGTCTAGCCGGCCACCACCTGGTACCTTAGAGACTGCTGCCCTTTTTTTAAATTTTCGCCTAAAATTACATACCCAAATCTAACTGCCTGTAGCTCAGGCCCTGAAGCAAGGATATGCATATTCTTGGTACCATTTGAAAGGAAACACTTTGAAGTTCGTGGAAACTTTAAAGGAATGTAGGAGAATATAACACAATAGATCTGGTAAAAGATAATACAAAGAAAAAAACAGTTATTTTGTATTTTTTTGTACCATCATTTTCGAATTGCAAGAGAAAGGCCATAATGTACTGTTCCAGCCCAGGTGCAATTTCGATTTTGACCACTAGATGGCAGCAGTTTATGTGCAACGTTTTAGACGGATCCAATGAACCATTGCATTTCTGTAAAAAATGTTGTATCAAGACTGCCCAAATGTGCCTAATTTGTTTATTAATAACTTTTCAAGTTCAAAATTGTGCACTCTCCTCAAACAATAGCATGGTATTCTTTCACTGTAATAGCTACTGTAAATTGGACAGTGCAGTTAGATTAATAAGAATTTCCGCTTTCTGCCAATATCAGATATGTTTATGTCCTGGGAAATGTTCTTGTTACTTACAACCTCATGCTAATCACATTAGCCTACATTAGCGCAACCGTCCTGTGGACGGGACACCGATCCCAAAGAAGTTTTAATAATGTTTACGTGCTGTTTCACCCACGTTATATGTACAGTGCATTCAGAAATATTCACAACCCTTAACTTTTTGCAAATGTTGTTGTGTTATAGCTTGCATTTCAAATTTATTACATTTAGATTTGTTTGTCACTGGCCTACACTAGCCCCATATTGTCAAAGTGAAATTATGTTTTTACAAATTAATAAAAAATGAAAATCTGAAATGTTCAACCCCTTTGTTATGTCAAGCATAAATATGTTCAGGAGTGAAAATGTGCTTAACAAGGCACAATATGTTGCATGAGCTCACTGTGTGCAATATTATTAACATGATTTTGTTATGACTAACTCACCTCTGTACCCCACACATACAATTATTTGTAAGGTCCCTCAGTCAAGCAGTGAATTTCAAACACAGACTGAACCACAAAGACCAAGGAGGTTTTCCAGTTCCTTGCAAAGAAGGGCACTTATTGGTAGATGGAAAAAACATTAAAAAGCAATCACTGTAGTTAATATTTACACATTGGATGGTGTATCAATACACAGTCACTAAAAAGATGCAGGTGTCCTTTTTAACTCAGTGACCGGAGAGGAAGGAAACCACTCAGGGAATTCACCATGAGGCCAATGGTGACTTTAAATCAGCTGTGATAGGAGAAAACTGAGGATGGATCAACAACACTGTAGTTACTCCACAATACTAACCTAATTGACAGAGTGAAAAGAAGGAACCAGATACAGAGTAAAATATATATTTTTAAAGGCACTAAAGTAGTACTGCAAAACGTGGCAAAGCAACTAACTTTTTGTACTGAATGCAAAGTGTTATGTTTGGGGCAAATCCAATAAAACACATTACTGAGTACCGCTCTCCATATTTTCATGCATAGTGGTGGCTGCATCAAGTTATGGGTATGCTTATAATCATTAAGGACTGGCATGTTTTTCAGGATAAAAAAGAAACAGTCTGCTTTCCACTAGACATTAACCCTTGTGTAGTGTTCATGTTTTTTTTATTCACCTGATGTTCGCAGGTCTGATGGACCCACAACATTATTGGGTTACTATACAGCCATAATAGTTTACGTAAAAATACATAACACATATCAATTACAAGCAATATAGACAGCATACATGGTTAATATTTGCCATTTACCTCTGCTAGATCACAGTTATCAATAAAAGCTCTGTTAGTTTTTTGTTGTTGATTAAAATGTGATTTTTGTAAAAAAAACTAAAACAATCAAGACATGGGTGGAATAAATGTTTATCTTGAACAAATATAAATGAAACATGGTTTATCATCACTATTGATGTTAATGCTTTGAACTGAACAAATTGGAAGGACACATTTTACATACAGTATTTTAGGGAATTGATAAATGACCCCATTTAACACAAATTAAGGCCGGTCTACACACCACATGAGCGACAGAGTTTTACTGTGTGTGTGTTGCAAATGTATTTCTTGCACTTGATGCATGTGTACTGTGTCTTCCTTTCCTTCTTGGGTCCACACACACATCGCAGCGCTTCTTCTTGTTGCTACCAGCTGCAATCTAGAATGATGAAAACACAGAGTTCAGGAATTTTACTAACATCTCACTCACATATGTACAGTAGTTACAGCAGGCCATGATGCAGAGTTAGACATTGAGTGATGTTGTTGCATGTGTCTAACGTACTTCCGGTATTGGAGTTGTTGGTTCTGTGGGTCGGGCGGATGGGGCACCAGCATCCTCCTCCTGAATCCTCCTCACGATGGCTGCAGAAGCTGGGGTCCTTGGGATATGTTGGCTCCTCTGGATTTTAGTTCTTACCAATGCCTTGCCCAGCACCTCGAGAAAGAGATGTCTCCTCTGGAGCTTCCCTCTGTTCCAATCTGGGTTCAACGCCATTCCGATGAGAAATGCGTTGTACACCGAGATGTCCAAGATGTTGAAGAATATCAAAGGCGGCCAGCGTAGGATTCGTCTTTTGCAGCTGTAGCCAGTCACCAGCTTGTCTAAATTATCCACCCCTCCTTTTGTAGCATTGTAATCCATTCTGAATTATACTTTTTTTATGTTCCTGGCCACAGATTCTCCCATCCCTATACAGTGTACTCATGAGTACCACATTTTTGCCTTTCTTTGGCACGTAGGACACAAACTTAAAATAATTGACAGGCCTGTTCCGTGTATTCAACAGCTGAGATGGGAGCTCTGGCTTGTTATTTTCATAATGTTCCTACCATCGTCAGCTTCCTCTTGAGGAACTCCTGTCCCAGCTGGGCGAAGTAAAAACAAAAAATTGCATGTGATGTTGTGGCAACGGAGTCCCTGTGTCACGTCCAGGATAACCCGCATCCCTTGGTTCTTCTCAGGGGCTCCTCCATCTGGCTTCCCCGTGTATAGTTACAAGTTCTATGCTTTTTTACAATATTACGATGGCGCCGGAGGGGAGGGCTGCCGTCTTATCTGACTCTTAACCAACCATGCTATTTTGTTAGTTTTTTTGCGTTGTTCTTAACTTGTTTTGTACATAATGTTGCTGCTACCGTCTCTTATGACCGAAAAGAGCTTCTGGACATCAGAACTGCGATTGTTCACCTCAAACTGGACGAAGAGTTCTTCTTCAATGAGTCGGACGGGAGGGATATACTACTACAGACACCCGACATGGCCCAGATCCCCGTGATTCGCTGTAGAAGGAAACAGATTTTGTGGAAAAAGATCAGGGTGCCTTGTGAGGATCAGGTGATAAGTGGCTAATCTGCCCTTGCCTTCCGTCCAGCCAGCTAATGTTCAATTGCTGGAAAATAAATGGGACGTATATCCTACCAACTGGACATTAAAAACTGTAATCACTTATGTTTCACAGAGTCGTGGCTGAATGACGATATTAAGAATGGCGGGTTATACACTCCATCGGCAGGACAAAACCTCAGCCTCTTGTAAGATATGGGGTGGGGGTCTATGCATAAACTCAGCAAAAAAATAAATGTCCCTTTTTCAGGACCCTGTCTTTCAAAGATAATTTGTAAAAATCCAAATAACTGCACAGATCTTCATTGTAAAGGGTTTAAACACTGCTTCCCATGTTTGTTCAATGAAACATAAATTAATGAACATGCACCTGTGGAACGGTCGTTAAGACACTAACAGCTTACAGACGGTAGGCAATTAACATGTTATGGATAGGGGGCAGTATTTTCACGGCCGGATAAAAAACGTACCCGATTTAATCTGATTATTACTCCTGCCCAGAAACTAGAATATGCATATAATTATTAGCTTTGGATAGAAAACACTCCAAAGTTTCTAAAACTGTTTGAATGGTGTCTGTGAGTATAACAGAACTCATTTGGCAGGCCAAAACCTGAGAAGGTTCCTTACAGGAAGTGCCCTCTCTGACCATTTCTTGGCCTTCTACACTCTCTTTATTGAAAACTGAGGATCTCTGCTGTAACGTGACACTTCCTACGGCTCCCGTAGGCTCTCAAAAGGCGGCAGAACGGGGAATGATGCCTTTGCAGGCCCAGGCTGAAAAACAGTAGCGCATTTGGATAGTGGTCGATCTGAGAACAATGAGACTCGGGGCGCGTGCACGAGCCGACACCATGTTTTTATTTTTAGTCTTTGAACGAAAACAGGGTTTCCCGGTCGGAATATTATCGCTTTTTTACGAGAAAAATCGCATAAAAATTGATTTTAAACAGCGTTTGACATGCTTCGAAGTACGGTAATGGAATATTTTGATTTTTTCTGTCACGAAACGCGTCGGGCGCGTAACCCTTCGTCACCCTTCGGATAGTGTCTTGAACGCACAACAAAACACCGCTATTTGGATATAACTATGGATTATTTGGAACCAAACCAACATTTGTTATTGAAGTAGAAGTCCTGGGAGTGCATTCTGACGAAGAACAGCAAAGGTAATCCAATTTTTCTTATAGTAAATCTGACTTTGGTGAGGGCCAAACTTGGTGGGTGTCAAAATAGCTAGCCTGTGATGGCGAGCTATCTACTCAGAATATTGCAAAATGTGCTTTCACCGAAAATCTATTTTCAAATCGGACATAGCGATTGCATAAAGGATTTCTGTATCTATAATTCTTAAAATAATTATGTTTTTTGTGAACGTTTATCGTGAGTAATTTAGTAAATTCACCGGAAGTTTGCGGTGGGTATGCTAGTTCTGAACGTCACATGCTAATGTAAAAAGCTGTTTTTTTTATATAAATATGAACTTGATTGAACTAAACATGCATGTATTGTATAACATAATGTCCTAGGAGTGTCATCTGATGAAGATCATCAAAGGTTAGTGCTGCATTTAGCTGTGGTTTTGTTTTTTGTGACATATGCTAGCTTGAAAAATGGGTGTCTGATTATTTCTGGCTGGGTACTCTGCTGACATAATCTAATGTTTTGCTTTCGCTGTAAAGCCTTTTTGAAATCAGACAGAGTGGTTAGATAAAGGAGAGTCTTGTCTTTAAAATGGTGTAAAATAGTCATGTTTGAAAAATGGACGTTTTCGGATTTTCGAGGACTTTGTATTTCGCGCCACGCCCATCATTGGATATTGGAGCAGGTGTTCCGCTAGTGGAACGTCTAGATGTAAGAGGTCACAGTTATGAAAACTTAGGACACGAAAGAGACCTCTCTACTGACTCTGAAAAATATCAAAATAAAGATGCCCAGGGTCCCTGCTCATCTGCATGAACGTGCCTTTGGCATGCTGCAAGGAGGCATGCAGATATGGCCAGGGCAATAAATTGCAATGTCCATGCTGTGAGACGCCTAAGACAGTGCTACATGGAGTCAAGACGGACAGCTGATTTTCCTCACAGTGGCAGAGCACGTGTAACAACAACTGCACAGGATCAGTACATCTGAACATCACACCTGCGGGACAGGTACAGGATGGCAACAACTGCCCGAGTTACAACAGGAATGCACAATCCCTCCATCAGTGCTCAGACTGTGCTCAGGCTGAGAGAGGCTGGACTGAGGGCTTGTAGGCCTGTTGTAAGGCAGGTCCTCACCAGACATCACAGGCAACAACGTCGCGTATGGGCACAAACCCATCGTCGCAGGACCAGACAACACTGGCAAAAAGTGCTCTTCACTGACAAGTCGCTGTTTTGTCTCACCAGGGATGATGGTTGGATTTGCATTTATCGTAGAAGGAATGAGCGTTACACCGAGGCCTGTACTCTGGAACACGATCGATTTGGAGGTGGAGGGTCCGTCATGGTCTGGGGCGGTGTGTCACAGCATCATCGGACTGAGCTTGTTGTCATTGCAGGCAATCTCAATGATGTGCGTTACAGGGAAGACATCCTCCTCCCTCATGTGGTACCCTTCCTGCAGGCTCATCCTAACATGACCCTCCAGCATAACAATGCCATCAGCCATACTGCTTGTTCTGTGCATGATTTCCTGCAAGACAGGAATGTCAGTGTTCTACCATGGCCAGTGAAGAACCCGATCTCAATCCCATTGAGCACGTCTGGGTCCAGTTGGATCGGAGGGTGAGGGCTAGGGCCATTTCCCCCAGAAATGTCCAGGAACTTGCAGATGCCTTGGTGGAAGAGTGGGGTAACATCTCACAGCAAGAACTGGCAAATCTGTTGCAGTCCATGAAGAGGAGATGACCTGCAGTACTTAATGCAGCTGGTGGCCACACCTGATACTGACCGTTAGTTTGATTTTGACCCCCCCCCCCCTTTGTTCAGGGACACATTATTCCATTTCTGTTAGTCACATGTCTGTGGAACAGTTTATGTCTCAGTTGTTGAATCTTGTTATGTTCATACAAATATTTACACATTAAGTTTGCTGAAAATAAACACAGTTCAAAGTTAGAGGACGTTTATTTTTTTGCTGAATTTATATGTGACCAACAGCTGGAAGACTCGAGGTTTTGCTCGCCTGAAGAAGAGTATCTCATGATAAGCTGTAGACCACACTATCTACCTAGAGAGTTTATCTGTATTTTTCGTAGCTGTCTACATATCACCACAGACAGATGCTGGCACTAAAACAATGAGCTGTATACTGCCAGAAGCAAACAGGAAAACGCTCATCCATAGGCAGTGACCTAGTGGCCGGTACTTTAATGCAGAGAAACTTAAACCTCTTTTGGCTAGACGTGCTGCTAGCGACCCACCTCGAAATTGCAGAGTGCGAAATTCAAAATAAAATCGTAATATTAAATCTTCATGAAAATACAAGTGTCTTACATCGTTTAAAAGCTTAACCTGTCTAGGACCGGCGGGACGAATTCGTCCCACCTACGTAACAGCCAGTTGAATCCTGTGGCGCGATTTTCAAAACCTTTGAAATGCTATTACTTCAATTTCTCAAACATATGACTATTTTACAGCTATTTAAAGACAAGACTCTCGTTAATCTAACCACACTGTCCGATTTCAAAAAGGCTTTACAACGAAAGCAAAACATTAGATTATGTCAGCAGAGTACCCAGCCAGAAATAATCAGACACCCATTTTTCAAGCTAGCATATAATGTCACAAAAACCCAGAAGACAGCTAAATGCAGCACTAACCTTTGATGATCTTCATCAGATGACACACCTAGGACATTATGTTATACAATACATGCATGTTTTGTTCAATCAAGTTCATATTTATATCAAAAAACAGCTTTTTACATTAGCATGTGACGTTCAGAACTAGCATACCCCCCGCAAACTTCCGGGGAATTTACTAACAATTTACTAAATTACTCACGATAAACGTTCACAAAAAGCATAACAATTATTTTAAGAATTATAGATACATTACTCCTCTATGCACTCGATATGTCCGATTTTAAAATAGCTTTTCGGATTAAGCACATTTTGAAATATTCTGAGTAGATAGCCCGGCATCACAGGGCTAGCTATTTAGACACCCACCAAGTTTAGCCTTCACCAAAATCAAATTTACTATTAGAAAAGTTTGATTACCTTTCCTGTTCTTCGTCAGAATGCACTCCCAGGACTTCTACTTCAATAACAAATGTAGGTTTGGTCCAAAATAATCCATAGTTATGTTCCAACAGCGACGTTTTGTTCGTGCGTTCTAGACACTATCCCAATGGTAAATAACGGTCACGCGCACGGTGCATTTCGTGACAAAAGATTTCTAAATATTTCATTACCGTACTTCGAAGCATGTCAACCGCTGTTTAAAATCAATTTTTATGCCATTATTCTCGTAAAAAAGCGATAATGTTCCGACCGGGAATCTGCAATTAGGTAAACAGCCGAAAGAAAATACTGCACGGGGTCGAACCGGGCACGCGCCTAATTCCATTGTCCTCTGATAGACCACTTGGCAAAGGCGATTATGTGTTTCAGCCTGAGGCTGCCTCGTCATCGTTCAGGTTTTTCCCGGGCTCTGAGAGCCTATTGGAGCCGTTGGAAGTGTCACGTTTGTGACGACCCTCCCACTCTGTCTGCCGTATTCTCTCTCTTTGTTCTTGTTTCTTTATTAGGATGCCGGTGGGCGGAGTTGGAAGGGTCGTCAGATAAATGGGAAACACCTGGGCTCGGGTGTGTCCCAGGATAAAGGCACCTCTTCCACAGTCATGGGGGGACTCTCTCCACACAGACACCTTGTTGATTTTGGTTGTGTAGTTTTGTGGCTTTTTGGTTATTTGCTTTGGCACCTTTCAACACCCTGCATTATTACATTCAGGTATGCAAAACACTCACTTACACTACTGATTACTGATTACACATGCCATTGTTAATTACTTAGTTACTTTATTTAATAAATATATATTTTTGTTACTCCTTGTCTCCACGTTGTCTCCCTTTTGTTGCGAACTCTGAGCCGGTTCGTAACAAGTGGGGGCTCATCCGGGATCCTGAACGGATTGTGTTTGGGAGAAAACGTGGAGGTATGTTACATTTTGTAGGTACTTTGTTTGTATATTTTGTTAGTTTGAGTTTGGTGCTCAGTACTGGTTGCTTTTGTTTGTTTGGTTTGTGTGCTGTGTTGGAGAGAGTACATTGGTTAGTTTCCAGGCCCTGCCCAGCCTGGAAACGCTTGTTCTACTTGTTGGGACATTGGTCTGAGGACGTGAGTGCAATCAGCTGTGTACCTCGGTGGGAGATTTGGATAGGGTAGTGAAACTTACTACCTGGAGCTATAGCCTTTTTCGCCTGATAGGCTTAGCGACGTGTTTCATTTTTGGAATATGTTGGGCATTGTTAAAGTTTGTTATTTTTGTGTGGTGTCTGTGGACTGAGCAGTTGTCTCGGGAGCACATCCGTGGCTTGGTGGAATCTACCAGCGTGCTGGGGGGTTACTTCCTCGCCAGCGGGCTACAGTGCATAATTACCCACCGCAAATCTGCATGAAGACTAGGGTTGAGTTAATGTAGGTTTTGGGGAAGCTCCATATCTCATCTCTTTCTGTGGTGCCAGTGTGATTGTTATTTCTCTTGTTGTGGTCTGGTGTGCTCAGAGGGGTTGAGTGAGATTTTTTTTTTCTCTCTGACTATGGCGTCTAATGTAGACGAGTTCATTCGCTTTCCATCAGAGGAGCTGTTAGACTTATGTACTAAAGAACAGCTGTTGAAGGTTGCTGAACACTACAAGGTTGAAATTAGTGATAAACGTCTAAAAAATTCTATTAGGTTAATATTGAAGGCCAATCTGATGGAGAGTGGTATTCTTGACGTTACCACTGGGGCAGCCTCTGCTGAGGACTCGCTATCTCCCCGATATGTTACAATTACCGCTCCATCGGTTAGTTCTAGTAGTCTTCTTTTTGAACAGCAGAAAGAGCTGCTTCTGTTACAGCTAGAGCACGATCGTGAGAAGATGGAGCACGATCGTGTAAAATATGAAAAGGAATTGGCTGCTGATCAGTTAAAATATGAAAAGGAATTGGAATTTAAACAGGATATGGAGCGTGCTGATCGGTTGAAATATGAAAAGGAATTGGAATTTAAACAGGATATCGAGCGTGCTAAAATCAAGCTGCAAGAGGAGCGACTAGAGTTGGTTAGGGAAGGAAAGCTCTCAGGAGAGAGTTTGCTCTGGGAAGGTGACGCAGATTTACTTAGGAATCGTTCCTCTTTTGGTCGTGCCCCGGACACATTTGACATTGTTGGGAATTTACGGTTGTTGCCTCAGTTTAATGAAAGGGACCCTGAGACATTCTTTTCGTTGTTTGAGCGTGTTGCTGACGCTAGGAGTTGGCCTGAGTCTGATCGCACTTTAATGTTGCAGTGTGTGCTGACTGGTAAAGCGCAGGAAGCATATTCAGCTCTTAGTGTAGCCGACAGTGTCAGTTATGATAAGGTTAAAACGGCGGTGTTACAGATTTACGAATTGGTTCCTGAGGCTTACCGCCAACGATTTAGAACTTTAAAAAGGGATGATAAACAGACTCATGTTGAGTTTGTGCGACAATTATCTTCACAGTTTAATCGCTGGTGTTCCGCCTCTGCAGTTATGACTTTCCAAGGGCTGTGTGAGCTGATTATGTTAGAGCAATTTAAGGACACAGTCCCTGATCGTATAGCCACGTACATTAACGAACGGAAAGTTAAAACTGTCGTTGAAGCTGCGGTTTTAGCAGACGAATATGTTTTGACTCACAAAACTGTTTTTGTAGAGCCCCGTATTCGTAGTGAGTGGAGACGTTCGGAGAGATTTGGACCTCGCTCACCGAGATACTCTGGTTCAAGGGCAGAGTTTTATTCAACTAGGGTTGAGCCTGACTCCCGTGGTAAAACTGACTTTGGTCAAGAGTGTCACTACTGTCAAAGCTCAGGACATTGGAAAAACGAATGTCCGGTTCTTAGGTCTAAGGATAAGTTCAGTACAGGTACTTTTGTTAAATCTAAGCCTACGGCGCTAGCTGCGCCTGTTCCACATCAGTTCACTCCTGACACATTGTCTCATGCCCAGGGGCATGTGAAAGTCCATATTGATCCAGACTATTTACCTTTCATTACGGAGGGTTTTGTGTCTCTGTTAGGATCTTCACTGGCACTAGGTTCTTACTTCCTAAGAGACACAGGTGCCTCTGAATCATTTGTGTTGGAATCTCTGTTACCCTTCTCTGCTGAGACTGATTCAGGGAATAGCGTACTAATTAGGGGAATAGGTTTGAACACTCTGTCAGTTCCATTGCATAGACTAATGTTGGATTGTGGACTGGTGAAAGGTGAGGTTGTTGTGGGGGTGCGTCCTTCATTACCTATTGAGGGTATTGACGTTATCCTTGGGAATAACTTGGCTGGTGAGCGTGTGTGGCCTGTTGTGTCTCCAGCTCTAGTGGTTTCCACTACACCGTCAATTGTAGGGATTCCTGATGAGAGTGCGCAGAGTTTCCCAGAGGTGTTCTCTGCGTGTGCAGTGACGCGTTCTATGATCCATGGCGACCTAGTTACTGCGTCGGTAAATGAGAGTACCACAAAGACGTCTCTCACTGTTTTCCCCGTTATCCCGTTACCTGTACCCCGCTCCGATCTAATCGATGCGCAACGGACTGACCCCACATTAGAGAAGTTGCGTGACCAAATTGTTCCTGTGGAACAGTTGGGAGATGTCGCACATGGATATTTTCTCCAAGAGGATGTCCTGATGAGAAAGTGGATGTCTCATGGTAGTTGTTTTCTGGGGGAGGCGATTAGTCAGGTTGTTGTACCAGTTAAGCTTCGTGAGTTGGTTTTGACCACTTCTCACAATGACGTTGCTGGACATATGGGTGTGAGGAAAACCTACAATCGCATATTAAGACATTTCTTTTGGCCTGGATTGAAGAGAGATGTTTCTGATTTTATCAAAACTTGTCACACCTGTCAATTAACTGGTAAACCTAATCAAGCTATTAAGCCGGTACCACTGTTTCCTATTCCGGTACTCAGCCAACCTTTTGAGTACCTGATTATTGATTGTGTTGGTCCTCTGCCTCGTTCTAAAAAAGGTAGTAATTATTTGTTGACTGTGATGTGTCAGACCACTAGGTTTCCTGCTGACTATCCTCTCCGGTCTATCACGACTAAGTCTGTGTTAAAAGCTTTGACTCAGTTTTTCTCACTGTTTGGAATCCCTAAGGTCATTCCGAGTGATCAAGGATCAAATTTCACCTCTAATCTCTTTGGTCAGGTTCTCCAACAGCTCCATATTAAACACAATTTGTCTAGCGCCTATCATGCACAAAGTCAAGGAGCACTGGAACGTTTCCATCAAACACTTAAGTCTTTGTTGAGAGCTTATTGTACTGAGATGGATAAGGATTGGGAGGAGGGGTTGCCTTGGTTACTGTTAGCCGCTAGGGAGGTTTCACAGGAGAGCACAGGTTTCAGTCCAAATGACCTTGTGTTTGGACATAGGGTGCGTGGACTTTTATCTGTTCTCCAGGATGATTGGAAGTCTCCCGAGCCTCCTCAGTCCCTGTTATCGTATGTGTGTGATTTCCGGCGACGCTTGTACGCTGCTGGTGAAATGGCGAAAGAAAAGCTATCATCTTCACAGGAAAGGATGAAGGGCATATTTGATCGTCGAACTGAGCCTCGTCACTTTAGTCCAGGTGACCAGGTTCTTGCTCTGCTGCCAATTATTGGTTCTCCTTTTCAAGCCAAGTTTCAAGGTCCATATACAGTGGTGCGCCAGTACACTGAGCAGAATTATCTAGTTGCCACTCCAGAACGGAGAAAAGCACACCAACTGTGCCATGTAAATTTGTTAAAACCCTATTATGCACGTTCAACGGAGACTGAACAGTGGGAGTCTACAGAGGACGGTAAACCTGTTCTTTTGGCTGATACCGTTACATCCTTTGGTTCTTCTCATGCTAGGTCTGTGCATGATGAGGAAGATGTTCCTGGTCCCGACGATTGCATATTGCAAGGTAGATTGAAAAATTCAGAGACACTGGATATTTTGGACAACCTTCTTACTCATCTACCTGTTGATGAGCGAAAAGAGATGGTTGGTCTGATTCGGAAATTTCCAGAGTTGTTTTCTGATACACCAACACGTACAAACTTGATAGAGCATGATATTGACATTGGAGATGCTGACCCCATTCGTCAGCGGTTCTATAGAGTTTCTGCAGAGAAACTGCGTTGTCTGGATGCGGAGGTCAGGTACATGCTGGAGAGTAAGATAGCAGAGCCTTCTTTCTCCAGTTGGGCTTCTCCCTGTATCTTGGTCAGTAAACCGGATGGAACAAACAGATTTTGTACGGACTACCGTAAGGTAAATGCTGTCACTAAGCCAGATTCATTTCCTCTTCCTCGGATGGAGGACTGCGTAGATCAAGTCGGAGCAGCTAAGTTTGTGAGCAAATTTGACCTGTTAAAGGGCTATTGGCAGGTGCCACTAACGAGTAGGGCACGTGAAATCTCTGCCTTTATTACACCCTCTGGTCTGTACTCGTATTCGGTTATGAGTTTCGGCCTGCGTAATGCACCTGCCACTTTTCAGCGACTTATGAACAGGGTTGTTGCAGGTCTGGCCGGGTGCGCTGTTTATCTGGACGATGTAGTGATATATGCAGATACCTGGGAGGAACATCTGTCCCGTATTCAAGCCTTGTTTGAACGTCTGGCTGCAGGTCGCCTCACGATCAATTTGGCTAAATGTGAGTTTGCTCAGGCAACTGTTACATACCTTGGAAAGGTGGTTGGGCAGGGTGAAGTGCGTCCTGTTCGGGCTAAAGTGGTAGCTATTGATGCTTTTCCACCACCAACTACAAAAAAGGAACTTATGCGTTTCTTGGGAATGATTGGTTACTACCGTGGTTTTTGTAGGAACTTTTCTACTGTGGTCGCTCCCTTGACATAATTGTTGAAAGCTAAGGCTGTTTACGTATGGTCTTCTCATTGTCAACAGGCTTTTGAAGATGCAAAGAGGTTGCTTACCTCAACTCCGGTGCTGGCTGCTCCTCGTGTGGATTTGTCATTTACCTTACAGGTGGATGCTAGTCATGTGGGGGCAGGTGCATTTTTGCTACAAGCAGATGTGTCTGGGGTTGAGAGGCCTGTTAGTTTCTTTTCCAAAAAGTTTAACCGTTATCAGTTGAACTACTCGGTCATTGAAAAAGAAGCGCTAGCACTCATTTGGGCGCTACAACACTTTGAAGTGTATGTTGGGTCGGGAGTAGTACCTATTGTGGTCTACACCGACCATAACCCTCTCACCTTTTTCAGGTCCATGATGTGTCCTAATCAGAGGATAATGAGATGGTGTTTATTTTTACAATCCTTCCATCTCGATGTGAGGCATATCCGAGGAACTGATAACGTGATTGCTGATGCGCTCTCTCGTGCGCCCTGTTCCTGAATATGTACGTGACTGACCGTTGTTTGGTGTTGTCGTGTTCTGTCGTTCCTGTCTGTTCCCTCCTGGTCTCGTTTTCTTCTTTCCTCTTAAAAGTTGCTTCCTGTGTAAAGGTTGCTGAGGTCTGGGGAGGAGGAGGAGGGTGGTTGGGGCAAGTGGAACTGTGAACACGTAACCCCTTGTCAATTTGGGAGGCAGAGGCTGGTACGTTGTTCCGGGGTCCTTGTTGGTCCCCGGTTTTATGGGGGGGGGGGGTGACGACCCTCCCACTCTGTCTGCCGTATTCTCTGTCTTTGTTCTTGTTTCTTTATTAGGATGCCGGTGGGCGGAGTTGGAAGGGTCGTCAGATAAATGGGAAACACCTGGGCTCGGGTGTGTCCCAGGATAAAGGCACCTCTTCCACAGTCATGGGGGGACTCTCTCCACACAGACACCTTGTTGATTTTGGTTGTGTAGTTTTGTGGCTTTTTGGTTATTTGCTTTGGCACCTTTCAACACCCTGCATTATTACATTCAGGTATGCAAAACACTCACTTACACTACTGATTACTGATTACACATGCCATTGTTAATTACTTAGTTACTTTATTTAATAAATATATATTTTTGTTACTCCTTGTCTCCACGTTGTCTCCCTTTTGTTGCGAACTCTGAGCCGGTTCGTAACACGTTACAGCTAAGATCCTGACTCTTCAATAAACAGAAGCAAGAACAACAACACCTTGTCAGACAGGCCACTTCCTGCATGAAATCTTCTCAGGTTTTTGCCTGCCATAGGAGTTCTGTTATACTCACAGACACCATTCAAACAGTTTTAGAAACTTTAGGGTATTTTCTATCCAAACCTGAAGAAAAACATTAGATTATGTCAGCAGAGTACCCTGCCAAAAATAATCATAGCCATTTTATGCATATTCTAGTTACTGGGCAGGAGTCGTAACCAGATTAAATCGGGTACGTTGTTTATCCGGATGTGAAAATAATGCCCCCTAGCCCAAAGAAGTTAACTTCTCGTTAATCCAGCCGCTTTCTCAGATTTCAAAAAGGCTTTACGTCAAAAGCATACCATGCGATTATCTGAAGACAGCGCCCCCGCATACAAAAGCATTAAAAACATTTTCCAAACCAGCAGAGGCATCACAAAAGTCAGAAATAGCGATAAAAGAAATCACTTACCTTTGAAGATCTTCCTCTGTTTGCAATCCCAAGGGTCCCAGCTACATAACAAATGGTCCTTTTGTTCGATAAAGTCCTTCTTTATATCCCAAAAAAGTAAGTTTAGTTGGCAAACTTGATTCAGTAATCCACCTGTTCCCCACGTTCAAAATGCATACAAAGGAATCCCAAAAGTTACCAATAAAACTGTCCAAACAAGACTAACAACGTTTCTAATCAATCCTCAGGTACCCTAATATGTAAATAAATGATACAATTTAAGATGGAGAATAGTGTGTTCAATACCGGAGATAAATAACGAAGTGCGCACCCTCATCCACGAGCGCCACAAGACTACCTTGAAAAACTACAAATTTTAGCTCATTTTTCAAAAAACAAGCCTGAAACCCTTTCTATAGACTGTTGACATCTAGTGGAAGCCATAGGAACTGCAATCTGGGAGGATTTCCTTTGATTTTCCCATTGACAGCCATTTCAATGGGTGGTCACCTCAACAAAAAAAAACATATCGGATGGATTCTCCTCGGGTTTTTGCCTGCCAAATCTGTTCTGTTATACTCAGACATTATTTTAACAGTTTTAGAAACTTCAGAGTGTTTTCTATCCAATATTACCAATTATATGCATATCCTAGCTTTTGGGCCTGAGTAACAGGCAGTTTACTTTGGGCACCTCAGTCATCCGAACTTCCGAATACTGCCCCCTATCACTAAGAAGTTAAATCAGTTTTACCTCATTTCTATCAGCATGTTAATGTGTAACCAGAGGGGAAAAAAATTCTATATTACCTTTACTCCACAAACAGAGACGCGTATAAAGCTCTCCCTCGCCCTCCATTTGGCAAGTCTGACCATAATTCTATCCTCCCGATTCCTGCTTACAAGCAAAAATTGAAGCAGGAAGCACCAGTGACTCAGTCTTTTAAAAAAGTGTTCAGATGAAGCATATGCTAAACTACAGGACTGCTTTGCTAGCACAGACTGGAATATGTTCCGGGATTCTTCAGATGGCATTGAGGAGTACACCACATCAGTCACTGGCTTCATCAATAAGTGCATCGAGGACGTTGTCCCCACAGTCACTGTATGTACCCAAACCAGAGGCCATGGATTACAGGCAACATTTGCACTGAGCTAAAGGGTAGACCTGCCAATTTCAAGGAGCGGGCCTCTAACCCAGAAGCTTATAAGGAAACCCGCTGTGCCCTCCAATGAACCAACAAAACAGGCAAGGTGTCAATACAGGACTAACATTGAATCGTACTACACCGGCTCCAACACCCGGATGTAGCAGGGCTTGCAAACAATTACAGACTACAAAAGGAAGCATGGCCGAGAGCTGCCCAGTGACACAAGCCTACAAGACGAGCTAAAAATCTTATATGCTCACGTCGAGGCAAGTAACACTGAAGAATGCATGAGAACATATGCTGTTCCAGATGATTGTGTGATCATGCTCTCCGCAGCTGATGTGAGTAAGATCTTCAAACAGGTCAACATTCACAAGGCCAGATTACCAGGACTTGTACTCCGAGCATGCGCTGACCAACTGGCAAGTGTCTTCCCTGACATTTTCAACCTCTCCCTGTCTGAGTCTGTAATACCAACATGTTTCAAGCAGACCACTGTAGTCCCTGTGCCCAAGAACACTAAGGTAACCTGCCTAAATTACTACCGACCCGTAGCACTCAAGTCTTTAGCCATCAAATGCTTTGAAAGGCTGGTCATGGCTCACATCAACACCATTATCCCAGAAACCCTAGACCCACTCCAATTTGCAAATAGCACCAACAGATCCACAGATGATGCAATACCTATTGCACTCCACACTGCCCTTTCCCATCTGGACAAAAGGAACACCTATGTGAGAATGCTATTGATTGACTACAGCTCAGCGTTCAACACCATAGTGCCCTCAAAGCTCATCACTAAGCTAAGGACCCTGGGACTAAACACCTCTCTCTGCAACTGGATCCTGGCCCCCAGGTGGTAAGGGTAGGTAACAACACATCCGCATGCTGATCCTTAACAGGGGGCCCCTCAGGGGTGCATGCTCAGCCCCCTCCTGTACTCCCTGTTCACTCATGACTGCATTGCCAGGCACGACTCCAACACCATCATTAAGTTTGCTGATGACACAACAGTGGTAGGCCTGATAACTGACAATGATGAGACAGCCTATTGGGAGGTGGTCAGAGACCTGACCGTGTGGTACATGGACAACAACCTCTCCCTCAACGTTATCAGCACAAAGGAGATGATTGTGGACTACAGGAAAAGGAGGACCAAGCACGCCCCCATTCTCATCGACGGGGATGTAGTGGAGCAGTTTGAGAGCTTCAAATTCCTTGGCGTCCACATCACCAACAAACTAACATGGTCCAAGCACACCAAGAAAGTCGTGAAGAGGGCACGACAAAACCTATTCCCCTCTCAGGAGACTGAAAAGATTTGGCATGGGTCCTCAGATACTCAAAAAGTTCTACAGCTGCACCATCGAGAGCATGCGGGTTTCATCACTGCCTGGTATGGCAACTGCTCGGCCTCGAACCGCAAGCCACTACAGCGGGTAGTGCATACGGCCTAGTACATCACTGGGGCCAAGCTTACTGCCATCCAGGACCTCTACACCAGGCTGTGTCAGAGGAAGGCCCTAAAAATGTCAAAGACCCCAGCCACGCTAGTCAAACTGTTCTCTCTGCTCTACCACACGGCAAGCGTTACCAGAGCACCAAAGTCTAGGTCCAGGAGGCTCCTAAATAGATTCTACCCAAAGCCATAAGACACCTGAACAGCTAATCAAATGGCTACCCAGACTAATTGCATTACACCCCCACTCCCCACTCAACGCCCTCTGGAACGATTCTGCTACTCTCTGTTATTATCTATGCATAGTCACTTTAATAACTCCACCTACATGTACATATTAACTCAATTACATCGACACCGTTGCGCCACACATTGACATTAACTGTAATGAACACGAGCGCTGGTTTCAAGCGCATGGCACAGCAGGTATTTATTGCAAAGGACCACAGGAGGAGGCAGGTAGCTGGGTCCAGGTGCAGGTAGAAGATCATAACCCGGGTAGTTCAAAAGGGCAACAGTACAGGCAGGGAAAAGGCTAGTAATATAGTCCGGGTGATCAGTCAATAGGTAGATAACAGGAAATCAGATAGGCTAAAGTACAGGCAAGGAAAAGGCTAAAGTACAGGCAAGGAATAGGCAAAAGGCGTCGTTAGTGAGGCAGGCAAAAACTATCATACACGGGAGGAGTAAATCACAGGAAAAACAGAGCTCAGAAAGACGTGTGTCACAAAACAAACAATACCTCACAGTGATGGGGTGCAAAGAGTGTGGGATAATGACATACAGGTGTGTGAACAGGTGATTAGAATTCAGGTGATTGGGATCTGGAGAGTGAGCTGCATTCAGGGGATCTACGTGTTTGAGAGTGTGAGCTGGAAAGTGGGCTGGAAAGTGAGCTGCATTCAGGGGATCTCGGTGTTTGAGAGGGTGAGCTGGAAAGTGGGCTGGAGAGTGAGCTGCATTCAGGGGATCTAGGTGTTTGACAGTGTGAGCTGGAAAGTGGGCTGGAAAGTGAGCTGCGTTCAGGGGATCTACGTGTTTGAGGGTGTGAGTTGGAAGCAGACATTACATTGACTCTGTACCGGTACCCCCTGTATATAGCCCCTCTATTGTTATTTACTGCTGTCCTTTAATTATTTGTTATTCTTATCTCTTACTTTTTTGGCGGGGAATTTCTTAAAACTGCATTGTTGGTTATGGGCTTCTGCACCTGTTGTATTTCCCCTCCTGCAGGCTGCTGATGAACTGGTTGCTGAAGGCTGGTCCTGGGGCTGGGGCTGGCGGGCTGGCCCTAGGGCATGGCTGAGGGTCAATCTCATCCTCTTCTTACAACTCACTGTCAGACTCTCATTTGACAGAGACGCTCCTTCCACACTAGCTTCTATCTCTGCAAAATGTATTTTTAAGGCCCTCTGAGCAGAGATTATTTTTGCCATACATGCAAAGCTATTTATTTGTTGTGTCACTCCCCCAATTTGCACCTGGCTGGGGTAGAGTGGGCGAAAAAACTGCATTGTTTTACAATGGTAGGCTTGAACAAACAAGATGAACTGGCAACAGACAGACAGAAAACACAGGAGAAATATACAGGGGATAATGGGGAAGATGGGTGACACCTGGAGGGGGGTGGAGACAAGCACAGGTAAAACAGATCAGGGCGTGACAATATGTTGAAACAGCAGGCCCAGGGAGGAGGAAGACAGAGTGAAGGCACACAGCAAAACTTTGTTTCATTTTTACTTGTTTTCACTTACACACACACTTTTATTACCCTCGGGTCCAGTGGATCCAAACACCACATAAGTAATATAAATGTGTAGGGGGGTGCACAGTGTGCACTCAATGAAAATGTGTTATTTTACATATTCTTCACAGAAAATGAGCCAAGGCCAATGAGTCTTAGGTTCAACAAAATTTCATTGTATCATTTTTATTTGAGTAAACATTGAAAATGTGTCCCACAGACCCAAACACCACGCAATGGTTAAAATATGAATTCACCTTTCAGCAGATCAATAACCTAAAACACAAGGGCAAATATACCCTGGAGTTGCTTACCAAGACGATATTCAATGTTCCTGAGTGGCCTTGTTACTATTTTGACTTAAATTGTCTTGAAATTCTATGGCAAGATTTGAAAATGGCTGTTGACGACCAATCGGGGGATTAGAAAAATCTGTTGGAAAATGGAAACCAACCTATCTAGCTAGCTACCTACCAAAGTTGTCCGGTGATTTTATAACTAATTAATTACATTTCGTAATAAACTTAAAAATTGTGTTAGCAAATTAATGCATATTTAGCAATGTCATGTTTTATGGGATACAGTTAATTTTCCTACCTCATGATGCCATCTATTTTGTGAAGTGCACCAGTCCCTCCTGCAGCAAAGCACCCCCACAACATGATGCTGCCATCCCTGTGCTTCATGGTTGGGATGGTGTTCTTCAGCTTGCAAGCATCCCTCTTTTTCCTCCAAACATAACAATGATCATTATGGCCAAACAGTTCTATTTTTGTGTCATTAGACCAGAGGACATTTCTCCAAAAATTACGATCTTAGTTGCAAACCATATTCTGGGTTTTTTATGGTGGTTTTGGAGCAGTGGCTTCTTCCTTGCTGAGTGGCCTTTCAGGTTATGTCGATATATGACTCGTTTTACTGTGGATATAGATACTTTTGTACCTGTTTCCTCCAGCATCTTCACAACGTCCTTTGCTGTTGGTCTGGGATTGATTTGCACTTTTCGCACCAAAGTACGTTCATCTCTAGGAGACAGAAAGCATCTTCTTCCTGAGCGGTATGACGGCTGTGTGGTACCATGGTGTTTGAACGTGGTACCTTCAGGCATTTTTTAAATTGCTCCCAAGGATGAACATGACTTGTGGAGGTCTACATTCTTTTCTGAGGTCTTGGCTGATTTCTTTTGATTTTGCCAAGATGTCAAGCAAAGAGGCACTGAGTATGAAGGTAGGCCTTCAAATACATCCACAGGTACACTTTCAATTGACTCAAATTATGTCAATTAGCCTATCAGAAGCTTTTAAAGCCATGACATGATTTTCTGGAATTTTCCAAGCTGTTTAAAGACACATTCAACTTAGTGTATGTAAACTTCTGACACACTGGAATTGTGCTACAGTGAATGATAAGTGAAATAATCTGTCTGTAAACAATTGTTGGAAAAATTGCTTGTTTCATGCATAAAGTAGATGTCCTAACCGACTTGCCAACATTATAGTTTGTTAACAAGAAATTTGTGGAGTGGTTGAAAAACGAGCTTTAATGACTCCAACCTAAGTCTATGTAATCTTCCGACTTCAACTGTATTTAATATAGCGTGTGTTTACCAGAGACGGTTGTGTGAAGAACAACATGACCTGCACCAAAGTCAAAATAGGATATAGCGTTAGGCCAATGAGACAGCTTCCAAGTTCTAAAATTCTTGGGTAGAATGCCCTGCTTTTATTTTGTCACACACAACCATAAGTGTCACATCCTGACCATAGAGTGCTCTTATTTTCTATGGTAGAGTAGGTCAGGGTGTGACTGGGGGGTTTTATCTAGTTTCATTTTTCTATGTTGTGTTCTAGTTTCTTTTTTCTATGTTGGTGTTTTTGCATGATTCCTAATTAGAGGCAGCTGGTCATCGTTGTCTCTAATTGGGGATCATATTTAAGTAGTTGTTTTTCCCACTTGTGTTTGTGGGAAATTATTTTTTGAGTTAGTGCATGTTGCACCTCTGTCGTCATGGTTTGTTTTGTTTCAAGTTTATTGTTTGTCTTGCACAGTTTCACATTCAAATAAAAGATGTGGAACGATACTCAAGCTGCGCCTTGGTCCGTTCCTACACACAAGCATGACAGTAAGCTATTTGCTATAATCGGCCTGACATTAACTTATAAATAATGATCTTGTTGTGAGTTTATTTTCCTGTAATAATGAATACAAATGTGCTAAAGTAAAGATGTTGTCAGCTATATGATATGGTCATTATTTGAACTGGCTTGCCAGCTTACTTAACGTTAGCTAGCTTGCTAACAATCTACAAACAAACCAAAACATTGTTTCGAACGTTGCTTTTAGTTGTCTGGTTTGCTATATTGACATATATTAAATGAAAAAATGTCATCGATTAGTTTATTGGTGTTAAAATACACCAGTTATTCTATGTTGGACTACCAGGCTGCTGATGTCATGAAGCCGGTAGTTTTTGTGTTTATACTTTTTCATAACGACAAGTTTGATGTCGGACGACAATATAATGTTCATGAAGTCACTGAGACAACTGTCTACTGACATGTGGATAGACGTAGTTTAAACTAGCCTTTAGTCTTAATCTTTGGATATTTAGTGCATGGCTTCACATGTGAATCCTTAAAGAGCTGGGTGGGGCTAAGGCTTAAGAGGGTGTGAACGATGCTGAATGGGTGTAGACAAAGAAGAGCTCTCCAGTAGTTGTACCAAAACATTCAAGGGCCATTTTCTCAAAAGTGGGTTTACAAGTTTATCAACTTTGAAAGCAGAATTACTTTCCCATTGTTCCTCAACTGTAATGTATGATACTCCATTTTCTAGCTCTGAGTCTCTACTTTTATCCAATGTAAAAAACACAATTTCAAATTTTGTTACGTAAGACCGAATCGAGCCAGTTGGTCACATTGAACTATCATAGCTAACTAATGATTTGCCTAAACATTTATATTTTTAGTTGAATATGTTGCTGTATTTTAATACCAATACTCTATGCATGTCAATATGCTAGATTCGCAGTTCAGTAGCATGTTAGCTAGCAAAACAGCTATGGTAGCAACAATATGAGCTGACTTGACATCAAAGCAAGACTTCACTTTTACAGATGTATACTAGTGGAGGCTGCTGAGGGGAGGATGGCTCATATAAATGGCTGGAATGGAGCAAATGGAATGGCATCAAACCATGTGCTTGATACATTTGATACCATTCCACTCATTCTGCTACAGCCATTACCACAAGCCCGTCCTTCCCAATTAAGGTGCCACCAACTTCCTGTGATGTATATATACCCTTCCTTTACCTGTGGAGTTGGGAGCGGCTGTATTGGGAGGAGGATGCATCAACATCCTGGAAAGATTTTTTTGAGTGATAAATGAGTCTTCAAGCTTAGTAAGGTAAGCATACATTCATTATTGTAGCAACAATTTCATTGCTTTTAAAAAAAAAACAAATATTTATTTATTTCACCTTTATTTAACCAGGTAGGCAAGTTGAGAACAAGTTCTCATTTACAATTGCGACCTGGCCAAGATAAAGCAAAGCAGTTCGACAACATACAAAAACACAGAGTTACACATGGAGTAAAACAACATACAATCAATGATGCAGTAGAAAAAAATAAGACTATATACAATGTGAGCAAATGATGTAAAATAAGGGAGGTAAAGGCAAAAAATGCCATGGTGGCAAAGTAAATAAAGTATGGCAAGAAAAACACTGGAATGGTAGATTTGTAGTTTGAAGAAAGTTCAAAGTTAAAATATAAATAATATGGTGCAAAGGAGCAAAATAAATAAATACAGCAGGGAAGAGGTAGTAGTTTGGGCTAAATTAAAGATGGGCTATGTACAGGTGCAGAGATCTGTGAGCTGCTCTGACAGCTGGTGCTTAAAGCTAGTGAGGGAGATAAGTGTTTCCAGTTTCAGAGATTTTTGTAGTTCGTTCCAGTCATTGGCAGCTGAGAACTGGAAGGAGAGACGACCAAAGGAGGAGTTGGCTTTAGGGGTGACCAGAGAGATATACCTGCTGGAGCGCGTGCTACAGGTGGGAGCTGCTATGGTGACCAGTGAGCGGAGATAAGGGGGGACTTTACCTAGCAGGGTCTTGTAGATGACCTGGAGCCAATGTGTTTGGCGACGATTATGAAGCGAAGGCCAGCCAACGAGAGCGTACAGGTCGCAGTGGTGGGTAGTATATGGGGCTTTGGTGACAAAACGGATGGCACTGTGATAGACTGCATCCAGCTTGTTGAGTAGGGTATTGGAGGCTATTTTGTAAATGACGTCGCCGAAGTCGAGGATTGGTAGGATGGTCAGTTTTACGAGGGTATGTTTGGCAGCATGAGTGAAGGATGCTTTGTTGCGAAATAGGAAGCCAATTCTAGATTTCACTTTGGATTGGAGATGATTGATGTGAGTCTGGAAGGAGAGTTTACAGTCTAACCAGACACCTAGGTATTTGTAGTATTTGTATTTGTAGCTTTAAACTAGTAGCTAGGACATCTTGATCATGTGGCCGACGTGAGTAAGACATTTCAGCGTGTTAACCCTCGCAAGGCTGCCGGCCCAGACGGCATCCTTAGCTGCGTCCTCAGACTATTCGCAGACCAGCTGGTTGGAGTGTTTATTGATATACTCAATCTCTCCCTATCCCAGTCTGCTGTCCCCACATTCTTCAAGTTGGCCACCATTGTTCCTGATTATCCTTCTAATCCAAGATAGCATAGCAGTCAGATGTGGGTCTTTGTCTTGTCCCGTGTATATATTGTTTTCTTCGTATATATTTCTTATATATTTTAATCTCACTTTCCATCTACGGACTGAATATACTCTCCTGCAACCTTCCTCACCCAATGTGGTACGGATCTGCTATGTGCTACTTTAGACCCGGAACCCCCTTCAGAAGCTAGCCAGTTATATAGCTACTAGCTAGTAGTCAGTTAGCCACTGCTAAGGGTCCTCACCGTTAACTCGGACATCAGCCAGCCTCAACCCGGTCAATTCCTGTCAGTCTGCACAGCGCGATATCAACCCAGAGCACTTCCTTTGGCCACCTTTCCATCCAGTTCTCTGCTGTCAATGACTGGAACAAATTGCAAAAATCACTGAAGCTGGAGTCTTATATCTCCCTCTCTAACTTTAAGCATCAGCTGTCAGAGCAGATTACCGAACATTGTACATGTACCCAGCCAATCTGTAAATAGCACACCCAACCACCTCATCCCATATTGTTATTTATCCTCTTGCTTTTTTGCACCCCAGTATCTCTACTTGCACATCATCATCTGCACATCTATCACTCCAGTGTTAATGCTAAATTGTAATTATTTTGCCTCTATGGCCTATTTATTGCCTTACCGCCCAACTCTTCTACATTTGCACACACTGTACATAGATTGTTCTATTTTGTTATTGACTGCACGTTTGTTTATGTGTAACTCTGTGTTGTTTTTAATCGCACTGCTTTGCTTTATCTTGGCCAGGTCACAGATATAAATGAGAACTTGTTCTCATCTGGCCTACCTGGTTAAATAAAGGTAAAATAAATACAAATTAAAAAAAACAAAGGAAAAGTAACTGAACTAAATTACTATCGCCATGTAGCACCACGTAGCACTCACTTCTGTCAGCATGAAGGGCTTTGAGAGACTAGTCAAGTATCATATCACCTCTACCTTACCTGTCACCCTAGACCCACTTCAATTTGCTTACCGTCCCAATAGATCCACAGACGATGCAATCGCCATTGCACTGTACACTGCCCTATCCCATCTGGACAAGAAGAATACCTATGTACGAATGCTGTTCATTGACTATAGCTCAGCATTCAACACCATAGTATCCTCCAAGCTCATCATTAAGCTTGAGGCCCTGGGTCTGAAATCCGCCCTGTGCACCTGGGTCCTGGACTTCCTGACGGGCTTCCCCCAGGTGGTGAAGGTAGGAAACAACACCTCCACTTCGATGATCCTCAACACTGGGGCCCCACAATGGTGCGTGGTCAGCCCCCTTCGGTACTCCCTGTTCACCCCTGGAGGTGTGCTTGGCCACACAGCCAACTCAAATCATCAAGTCTGTAGACGACACAACAGTTGGCCTAATTGCCAACAATGATGAGACACCCTACAGAGAGGAGGTGTGTGGTGCCAGGAAAATAACCTCTCACTCAACGTCAACAAAACAAAGGAGCTGATTGTGGACTTCAGGAAACAGCAGAGGGAGCACCCCCCATCCATATCGACAGGATCGCTGTGGAGAAGGTGGAAAGCTTCAAGTTCCTAGGCGCACACATCACTGACAAATTGAAATGGTCCACCCATACAGACAGTGTGGTGAAGAATGAGCAACAGCGCCTCTTCAACCTCAGGAGGCTGAAGAAATTTGGCTTGGCACCTAAAACCCTCTCAAACTTTTACAGATGCATAATTGAGAGGATCCTTTTGGGCTGTATCACCGCATGGTACAGCAACTGCACCGCCCGCAACCACAGGGCTCTCCAGAGGGGGGTGCGGACTGCCCAACACTTCACCGGGGGCAAACTACCTGACCTCCAGGACACCTACAGCACCCGATGTCAAAGGAAGGCCAAAAAGATCATCAACGACAACAACCACCCAAGCCACTACCTGTTCACCCCGCTATCATCCAGAAGGCGAGGTCAGTACAGGTGCATCAAAGCTGGGACAGAGAGACTGAAAAACAGCTTCTATCTCAAGGCCATCAGACTGTTAAATAGCAATTACTAGCACATTAGAGGCTGCTGCCCTCTATACATAGACTTGATATCACTGGCCACTTTAATAATGTAACACTCGTCACTTTAATAATGTTTAGATATTTGCATTACCCATCTCATATGTCTATACTGTCTTCTATTCTATTGTACTCTCTCTTAGTCTATGCCGCACTGACATTGCTCGTCCAAATATTTATATATTTTTAATTCCATTCCTTTACTTAGATTTGTATGTATTTGAGTGTATTGCTGTGAAATTGTTAGATATTACTTGTTAGATATTACTGCACTGTTGGAGCTAGAAACACAAGCATTTTGCTACACCCATAATAACATCTGGTAAACACGTATGTGACCAATAATATTTGATTTTATTTTATTTATTTTCCATTCTCTCTTTCTAGAAGCAATCAGTTGCAAGGCAAAAAGACAGATTGAGGCCTTCAATCAAACTGAGGACCGAGAAATATGTATGCACCAGGTAAAGGCTTGCGTGCATGGCTTTGAGATGTAAATTAACAATAAGTAATTTAGGAAAAATTATATGAACTGCCATATTAGGCATAAGCATAACTCCATTTTGTGTTGCTTTTCTTCCATCAAAGCCTTATACATCTGAATCAGGATGAAGAGACAACTAGTAGACAACTATCCCCAGTCTAGATTGTATATCATAATTAGTTGATTAGTTTGAATCAATTGTGTTGAGAAAAATAATGTATACTGTCTGTCACGGTTGTCGTAAGGATTGGACCAAAACGCAGCGGGAATATGTATACTAATCATCTATTTATTTTGAAGAAGGAGACACAAATAAATACCTATACAAAACGAAAAACAGTCCTGTCAGGTGCACAAACACTAAACAAGGAACAACTACCCACAAAATCCCACAGAAAAACATCCCTTTAAATAGGACCTTCAATTAGAAGCAACTAGGAGCAGCTGCTTCCAATTGAAGGTCAACCCCATTAACTAAACATAGAACTAGACATACTAGATAAACATAGCCCAACAAACCCCGAAACACTCTAAACAAACACCCCTCTTAAAACAGAACATAGCCCAACAAACCCCGAAACACTCTAAACAAACACCCCTCTTAAAACAACATAGCCCAACAAACCCTGAAACACTCTAAACAAACACCCCCT
Organism: Salmo trutta; assembly: GCF_901001165.1. Classification (NCBI taxonomy): domain Eukaryota; kingdom Metazoa; phylum Chordata; class Actinopteri; order Salmoniformes; family Salmonidae; genus Salmo; species Salmo trutta. The sequence goes on from NC_042968.1 coordinate 61,013,144, forward strand.
GCCATGTCCTGACCAAACTACAATAACAAATAACCCCTTATACTGGTCAGGAAGTGACACTGTCGCTCTCTAGGAACAGTTGGCCACACATTTAAAGGTAGATTTAAGTTCTACAGTAGTTTATGCTAGTTACGTCATTTGTTTATATAGCATTTATTTCCACAGTTCATCTCCGAAGTTCACTCAAAAAGGCAATAGTTCTGAACTGCATTTTATTTTGTTTTTGTTGTTTTAATTATAGACTTTTTTTATTATCTTTCCAACTTCCATTGGCTCATGTAAATTCTACATTTTGCCCCTTTAAACATTGCAAGGTCAACATCACCATAGTGTTCACATTTCTCTCATGTAAATGTAATCTACATAAAAATATTAAATACACGTTTTATTTGGGAAATATCCATTCTTTTCTTTTTTTTCATTAACATGCTGATAATTTCAGGTTTTATTGGATTTATTTTGATCTGTTAAGACATTGAATACATGTTGTTTAGTATTTAGTACATTTAGCATTTTCAGTTAAGTTTTCTCTGTGAGAAGTAAGTTCATTTCAAGTTATATGTGATTTGGTTTATGTAGATACAACATTTAAATGTTGTTAACACACAGTAACCAAAAACTTGATATATTTTGCCTATTTATAAGTTTCCAACAAATTTTCAGCAAACAGTAGAATGTTCTCTACAAGTTTCCCAGAGTTGTTTGCTAGAGGTTCACTAGTCACCACACATTTTCTGCAACAGTTTGCCACAAAACTAATTTTCATGTGGAAATATGAGTTTGCTGCAAATTTGCATCAAATTGGCCAAAGGTTTACCACAACTGTTTGCCACAAGACCGTTTTTTCAGTAAGGGATTATACGTATATAAAGTATATTTATAGACATTATATGTATATATATTCATATTCCTGCCTCTGACATTGCTCATTCTGATATTTCTTAATTTCGTATTTATTCTCAAAAATGTTTTATGGATTATGTGGTATTGTATTATATATATTTTTTTTGCTAGGTGTTACTGCACTGTTGGAGCATGTTTGTGTGTTTACCCGCATGTCTTTGTGAAAGTATGTGTGTGTTCTATGGATATTCTCCTAGTTTTTGGCAGCAGTGTTTTTGGCAGAAAGCCTGAGTAGATACACTCTCCCCCTCGCAGCTGAGATACAGCCCACTGCTGCTCCGGCTTGTGAGTGTGTGCGTATGTGCCTGTGTACATATCTCAGTGTTTTCTCCCCCTCACAATTACATCCATTCTCGTCCTGTGCTGACCTTGTTTGTTGAAAGTGACAAAAGTTTCATTTTATCCAGCCCCGGACAACACAAACACACTCTGTTATGAAAGGCTTTTTATCCATAAAATCGAATAGCACTTACTTTCCCACATCAATCTAGTTATTTAACGTTACTCAAGATTCCAATTACGGAACTACGAAGGCCAGAAACATTACAACATTCTACAATTGAACAGGACTGCAAAAGGCTCTGTAAAGGACCTAGAAGTAAGCAGCCAAGAATGGGGTTATTCCAATGGTTAGCATGTGTAGGGTATAGCATGTGTACTAACAGTGTACATTATATTATCTTGTATGTAGTCACAGTGTATTCAGGTGTGGGAATCCCTAGATTAGGCTCAACGGAGCCTCATGGAGAATCATGGATGCCGTGTGGCTCAGTTGGTAGAGCATTGTGTTTGGGACCAGTACGGAAGAAAAAAAAAATGTATGAAATGTATGCATTCACTACTGTAAGTTGCTCTGGATAAGAGCGTCTGCTAAATGACTAAAATGTAAATGTAATGGAAAAGCAGCATGGCAGGAGAGTGATTGTTGTGGTTTAGTGAAAATCCCTTGGACAGTCTTTATTCTGCACAGCTGGAAGTAGGTATTGTCTCAGTCTGACCCCAACCAACACACACACACTGGCACGCAGGCACATGGACACACATGAACGCACGCACAGATGCACACCTTCATTCAGACGCACACCGTCTTGTATTACTAACCTTGTTGGGACACACAATTCAGTCCCATTCAAAATCCTATTTACTCTAACCCTAAACCCTAACCATAACCCAAAAACGAACCCTAGCTCCTAACCCTAATTCTAACCCGAACACAAATTCTAACCTTAACCCTAAACCCACGAGAAATAGCATTTGACCTTGTGGGGGGGGGGGAAATTCCACAGTTGGTCAAATTTTGGTTTGCTTACCATTCTTGTGGGAACTTCTGGTCCTCACAAGTATAATTAAACACGTACACACACACACACACACACACACACACACAAATACCCCCCTGCCACATATACACACACTGGGTGTCTGCAGGGTATGATACTGTGTGTGTGTGTGTGCGTGTGTATGGCGTTTGGCTAATGAGTTAGCTGGTATTGATGTGTAATAATGCCATGGGAGTGTGACACGTTAAACTATTGCCAGCGCACCCTCAGGAATCACACACACACACACACACACACACACACACACACACACACACACACAAAGCTTATCAAAAGTATACAGTTTGGCGATACAGCCCAACAGTCTTACTGTTCATGGCCTGTTTGTCATTTATGACAGATTCTGTATGACACAGTACTGTAACCACATATGTCATTATCAGCTGTCATCTCTCTTTTTCGCTCTCTCTCTCTCTCTCTCTCTCATTCTATCACTCACTTTATCTATCTTTCTCTCTTTCTCTCCCTCTCAATCTCTCCCTCTTTCTTATTCCTCTATTTCTTTCTCTGTTCCCCCTCTCCCCCTCCCCCTCTCTCTCTCTCTCTCTGGCCTTATATGACATTAGGGAATCTGTTCACATTTTAATGTAATAATATTATTACGTAACGGAGGTAGACATCTGCTGAGAGGGTATGTAATCATATCATATCTAATCCTATCTCGTCATCTCTGATGACTTTATCTCTCTGGGCAAATCTCAGCAACAGTAAATAATAAACCAATTCCTTTACAGTGCAAAACTTTTGACACGAAACAAACAGTACTTTTTTCAGTTTCTCAAGATCAAAGGCAAGGCAAATCGTTCAATGCGAAGGCAAATCACTGCTAACCCTGTTACTCCATGCATAAAGCGGGCCATAAAACACATACGCTGTCAATCTAGCCTCGCTCTAGGTATCTAAACGTGGGAAAAAAAGCATTTGGGGATGGAAGGTGCATGATGATTGGCTGATCAACCATCTTCTTATCCAATCAGAATAAGCCTTGTGTAATGATGACATTTGACCTCCGGGGTTGGCGTCCCTGGGTTCATATAGGGTCGCTCGCTTTGAATGCCCCCCCTCGCCGGAGTTATGTTTCCATAGAAATCAGTACAGCGAAAGATAATTGATTAGTCTATCATGCTCCCACCAGGGGCGGCGGGCTGCTTATCTAATGATTATCTAATGGTACAGTGTACACACACACACACACACACACACACACATACACACAGAAAGTGGGAAATTACTATACTTGTGAGGACTTTTAGTCCTCACCCTAACCTTAACCCCAAACCCTTACCCTAAACCTAATGCCTAACCCTTCTTCTAACAATAAACCTAAAGCCTAACCCTAACCCTAAACCTAACCCATAAGCCTATAATAGCCTTTTTATAACATTCTGGTCCTCACACGTACAGCACTACAACCAAATACACACACACATACAGTACATGACCACAGAGGCACGTATGAAGACCCAGACACACGTACGCTGCTATTCCAGGCTTACAAACACAGAGGCATTATGTGTGAAATGACAGTAATTTGTGGGCACAGAACAGTCTATCCATGGCTGCTCTTAGGGCTTATTTCTCTTACTGCACTTGTCATGCAGACTGACACTCTCTCAAACCACCTCTTTTTCTCTCAGCACTATAATCACACACACACACGCATACACGCACGCACACACACGCATGTACCAGATAGCGGCACAAATGGATACTGTGGGCGGGAGGTCTCTAGGTAGTTATAGGAAGGTATAGTGTGTAGGTACTTTTGTGGGTGTCTGTGTGTGTGCAAGAGTGTGTGTCCACTTGCACGTGTGTGTGTGTGTGTGTGTGTGTGTGTGTGTGTGTGTGTGTGTGTGTGTGTGTGTGTGTGTGTGTGTGTGTGTGTGTGTGTGTGTGTGTGTGTGTGTGTGTGTGTGTGTGTGTGTGTGTGTGTGTGTGGTTAGGTTACACAGACAAGTTGTACAGTTAGGTAACAGATAATATCCTAGTTGTAATTGGGGACATTGTCAGTGCAGACTTGGAGAAACAGATATTTAATTTAATTTAATTTGAACATTCTTCCAGGGGGGAACTAAGATAATATTAATGATTTTTTTCTCTTTTCAAATTTAGAACACTGTTCTGCTCCTGCAGCACTTTGGCACAGCTTCTCCCTCCCTCTCTCTCTCTCTCTCTCTGTCTCTCTCTCTCCCTCTCTCTCTTGCTCTCTCTCTCCCCCTCTCTCTCTACCCCTCTCTCTCTCCCCCTCTCTCTCTTGCTCTCTCTCGCCCCCTCTCTCCCCCTCTCTCTCTCCCCCTCTCTCTCTCTTGCTCTCTCTCTCCCCCTCTCTCTCTCCCCCTCTCTCTCTCTCCCCTCCCTCTCTCTCTCCCCCTCTCTCTCCCTCTCTCTCTCCCTTCACTCCCGCTCCCCTCACTCTCTCTCTCTTTCCATCTCTCTCTCTCTCTCTCCCTCTCTCTCTCCCTCTCTCTCTCCCTCTCTCTGTCTCTCTCCCTCTCTCTCCCCTCACTCAATTCAATTCAATTAAATTTGCTTTATTGGCATGACGTAACAATATACATATTGCCAAAGCTTATTTTGGATATTTACAATATAAAATAAATAAAAATGAGAATCAAAAATTGTCAACGGGACAACAGTAACAACAATAACCAAGGGTCAAAATAACCATACATTCAACAATAACAATAATCATACAGTAGAGGACATGTGCAGGTTTATTGGTCTGTCAGACACTGTCCCTCAACTTATGGCATGCAACAATGTAGTGCGCTGCCAACCCACAGCTCTCTGCGTCCTCCCCCAACAGGACGGGTAGCCTATCCTCATCAGAGAGGTCTTTGAAACCTTGAATAAGGGTTTCAAATTTGGGGAAATGACACTCTCTAATTGTTTTATATTTTTGACATTTTGTCAGGAAATGCAGCTCCGTCTCAGGTTCTGCTGTTGTGCAGTGGTAGCACAGCCTTTCCTCTACAGGGAGCCAGGTTTTCCTGTGTCTACCCTTCTCAATGGCAAGGCTGTGCTCACTGAGCCTGTAATTGGTCAAGGTTTTTCTAAGGTTTTGATCAGTAACCATGGTCAAATATTTAGCCATAGTGTACTGTCGATTTAGGGCCAGATAGCACTGCATTTTGCTTTGTGTTTGTGCTTGTGTTTCCCAATAAGCAATGTAGTTTTGTTTTGACTGTGCTGTAATTTGGTTTATTCTGATTGATTGGATGTTCTGGTCCTGAGGCTTCAGTGTGTTAGTAGAACAGGTTTGTGAACTCAGCCCCAGGACCAGCTGGATGAGGGGACTCTTTTCTTTGCTCAGCTCTTGGCATTGCAGGGCTTGGTAATGATATGAGAGGGGGTCACTGTATTTTAGATGTTTCCAAAACTTAATTGCTATTTTTTGAGTTTTTATTATTAGTGGATATTGGCCTAATTCTGCCCTGCATGCATTGTTTGTAGTTTTCCTCTGGACACGTAGGAGAATCTTACAGAACTCTGCATGTAGGGTTTCAATGGGGTGTTTGTCCCATTTCATGGAATCTTGTTTTGCAAGTGGACCCCACACCTCGCTGCCATAAAGTGCAATTGGTTCAATGACATATTCAATTAGTTTTAGCCAAATTTTAATAGGTATTTCAATTTGAATTAGCTTTTTAATGGCGTAGAATGCCCTGCGTGCTTTCTCTCTCAGTTCATTCACTGCCTCATTAAGGTGTCCAGTTGAGCTTATTTTTAAACCTAAGTAATTGTAGTGTGTACAGTACTCTATATATTTTGTACCAATTGAGAACTTTGGTCTAATTCCCTGAGATCTGGATCTTCTCTGGAAAATCATTATTTTAGTCTTTTTGGGGTTTACTGCCAGGGCCCAGGTCTGGCAGTACTGCTCTAGCAGGTCCAGGCTCTGCTGTAGGCCATGTGCTGTGGGTGACAGCAGGCATAGTCACCTGCGAAGAGTAGGCATTTAACTTCTGAATTGTGGAGACTAACACCAGGGGCTGAGGATTTTTCTAGAATAGTGGCCAATTCATTAATGTAAATATTGAAGAGTGCAGGGCTCAGATTGCAACCCTGACGAAGGCCCCGCCCCTGGTTAAAGAATTCTGTTCTTTTCTTACCAATTTTAATGCTGCACGTATTGCCAGTATACATTGATTTAATTACGTCATATGTTTTACCCCCTACACCACTTTCAATAACTTTGTAGAACAGTCCAGTATGCCAAATAGAATCAAATGCTTTTTGGAAGTCGATAAAGCAAGCGTATATTTTGGTATTATTTTGGTGGACATGTTTATCTATCAGGGTGTGTAAGGTGTAAATATGATCAGTTGTGCGATGTTTTGGTATAAATCCAATTTGGCTTTTACTCAAGACATTGTGCTTGTTAAGGAAGTTTAGAACTCTTACATTTATAATACTGCAGAAAACCTTCCCCAGGTTACTGTTCACACAAATGCCTTTGTAATTGTTAGGGTCAAATTTGTCTTCGTTCTTAAAGATTGGGTTATGAGTCCTTGATTCCAGATGTCAGGGAAATAACCTACACTCAGGATCAAATTAAACAGTTTTAATATAGCCAATTGAAATTTTGCACTAGTGAGTTTGAGCATTTCATTTAGGATGCCATCAGGTCCGCATGCTTTTTTAAATTTGAGAGCCTGAAGTTTCTTATAGAGCTCCTGGTCAGTAATTGGGGAGTCCAATGGGTTTTGATTGTCCTTTATAGCTTTTTCTAATCCATTCAACTTCTCATGGATTTGGCGTTGTTCTGCGTTTGTGTCAATTTGAACGGTGTTGTAGAGTGTTTTGAAATGGGTTGTCCATATGTCACCATTTTGTATCGCTAATTCCTCTTGTTTAGATTTTTTTTAGTTTTTTCCAATTTTGCCAAAAGTTGTTTGTGTTTATGGACTCCTCAATTAGTGTCAGCTGCTTGCTGTTGTATTGTGATTTTTTGGTTCTGAGTGTACGTTTATAGAGTTTTAAAGTCTCACAGTAATGAAGGCGTAATTCACCATTATTTGGGTCTCTGTGCTTTTGGTTGGATAGTGTTCTAAGTTTTTTCCTTATAATTTTACAATCTGCATCAAACCAGTTGTCATCTGTGATTTTTTTAGTTTTGTTTTTTATCAATTTCAATTGTGCTTCTTTTGCCGTTTGCCTGAATATATAGTTGATGTTTCGTACTGCTAGATTGATGCCTTCTTTACTGTGAGTGAATGTGGTATCCAGAAGGTTATCTAAGAGTGTTTGGATATTTTGGTTCCAGGTTGCTTTCTGGTATTCTTCTGTGCTGTTTTGGGCCCATCTGTATGAGTTTCTGATGTTGTACAGCTTACTGGGCTGTGAATGTGTGGTTGTTTCCATGTCTGTTCTTTTGAGGAACAACGTAATTTGGCTGTGATCAGACAGAGGTGTTAGTGGCTTGACAGTGAATGAGCTGAGAGAGAAAGGGTCCATGTCTGTGATCATATAGTCTACTGTACTGTGGCCAAGAGGTGAGCAGTAGGTGAATCTCCCCAATGAGTCCCCCCGTAACCTACCATTGACAAAGTACAGACCCAGGGTTCTACAGAGCTGCAAAAGATCCCTTCCGTTTTTGTTGACGGTGCTGTCACTGTTGTTTCTATGGGGCAGATTAAGACAGTTAGAAACAGTATGGCCTGTAATAAAGCTGTCCCCTCGTGTGCTTGTTAGATCAGGTAGTGTTCCTGTGCGCGCATTTGTGTCCCCACAGATGAGCACATTTCCCTGGGCCTAGAAATGGCACGTCTCTTCCTCAAGGGTGGGGAAGATCTCCTCTGAGTAGTATGGGGATTCTGAGGGGGGGATATATATTGCGCAAAGGAACACATATTTTTCTGTCAGTACAAGTTCTTTTTTTAGTTGTAACCAAATGTGATATTTTCCAATTTTGAGGGGATCAATTAGATTTTGTAGTTCGGATTTGTACCAAATGATTAATCCTCCAGAGTCTCTGCCTCTATTGACAGAGCTGTGTTTCTGTGATGGCACAATGACCTCTCTGTAGCCTGTGGGACAGTGAGTGACAACGTCAGCCTTACACCATGTCTCCTGCAGAATGATGACATCAACATCTTTAAGATTTTTGTTGAACTCCAGTGCTAAACTCTTCAGACCAAAGGTTGATGAGTTTAGGCCCTGAATGTTCCACATGCTAACTGATAGCGATTTCATGTTGCAAAAAGAAAGAATAGCAGTCAGAAATACAGTAACTACTAACTAATAAGTTGTTAAGAGTGAGATAAACAGGATATCAGCTAACATTTATTCTGTTATATATATATATAAATATTCCTATTCATTGAACAAGTAAATACTAGTACAATAGGTGTGTGTGTGTGTGTGTGTGTGTGTGTGTGTGTGTGTGTGTGTGTGTATGCGTCCGTGTGTGTTTAGTGCAGTTTAGTGCAGATGTATTGGAGGAGCTGTTTAATCTCACTTAATCCTACAGGGTTCTCCTGTCCTCTGACGACCTCTGCGTAGCTGCGCTGGTCTTGCTGTTGGGCCCTGTGGAGTGGAGGAGGGCCAGGTCTGGGCCGTGGGGCTTCCTCTCTGGTCTGGTAGAGATGGTGGTCTGGTGTGGGGTAATAGGCTGGGCCCGGTCC
>NC_042968.1:61027012-61064512 GCF_901001165.1 Salmo trutta
TACACCCAGTCTCTATGAAGATACAAGCGTCATTCCTAACTCACTTGCTGGAGAGGAAGGAAACCGATCAAGGAGTCCACCATGAGGCCAATGGTGACTTTAAAACAGTTACAGAGTTTAATGGTTGATAGGAGAAAACTGAGGATGGATCAACAACATTGTAGTTACTCCACAATACTAACCTAATTGACAAAGTGAAAAGAAGGAAGCCTGTACAGAATAAAAACATGCCAAAACATGCATGCTGTTTGCAATAAGGCACTAAAGTAAAACTGCAAAAACTGTGGCAAAGATTTAACTTCATGTCCTAAATACAAAGCGTTGTGTTTCAGACAAATCCAATACAACACAGCACTGAGTACCACTCTTCATATTTTCAAGCATGGTGGTGGCTGCATCATTTTATGGGTATGCTTGTCAACAGCATGGACTAGAGAGTTTTTTTAATGATAAAACTAAACTAAATAGAGCTAAGGACAGGCTGAATCCTAGAGGAAAACCTGGTTCAGTCTGCTTTCCAACAGGCACTGGGAGACAAATTCACCCTTCAGCAGGACAATAACCTAAAACACAAGGCCAAATGTGACTTGTTTCAGGAAACTATGCGTATGTCGCGTTTCACTGCTTCACAGGAGAACCATTTGAATGTAAACTTTTTTTAATCAAAATACATTTTTTGGCAGAAATGCCTTCTGGAACATGTGAACTTTCATTTTATTTATTTTTGTTGTATTTTTATTTTATTTATTTTACTAGGCAAGTCAGTTAGGAACAAATTCTTTACAATGATGGCTTACTCCGGCCAAACTTGGACGACACTGGTTCAATTGCGCACCGCCCTATGGGACTCTCAATCACAGCCAGATGTGATGCAGCCTGGATTCGAACCAGGGCCTGCAGTGATGCCTCTTGCACTGAGATGCAGTGCCTTAGACCACTGCCTTAGACTGCTGCACCACTTGCCACTTCATGTGCCTTAATAATAAACTTGTATGCCATTTGTAAATATGAATACAATTGTTCAATTACAAGCCTAGTTGGTTTAGCCATGCAAAAAAACAGGAACCTTCCCGCTAGCCATGATTGACTGACATAATTCGTGGGCTGGACATGTCGAGAGATGAGTTCGGATTGGTCTGCCATGTAGTATGCTTCTGTCTATAACATGAGCTGGTCAGAATGTGTAGGTAATCATTTTGATTGCGGCTTTTTTGAAAGATATCACGTAGTAGAACTGCAAAAGCTCTCCACTTTCTGGAGGACTGAGGTGCCCAGTGGAATGCCCAGTGGAATTAGAGTACGATAGCTAAGGAGATTCTAGCATTTGATTGCAAATATGCAGAGGGAGTCGAAAAGAGAACATGCAGAAGGCTATTGTATGAAACATCTTCAAACTAAGGGCAACCACGGCATCTGTGACAGAGAGGGAAAAGGGTCCATCCATGTATATGGGTAATATAGTCTAGCTAGCTACATTTTCAGATATAACACGTTTCAAATTTTGTTAGAAAGTTATTTTAATTTAAAGTTAAAGCGTACTGTTAGCTATCTAGCTGACATTGAACCTGGTTGGTTAGTTACCTGCATATTCAAGCAGGGTAGTAATGTTGGGATTATGGTTCATTGTTTAGCTAGCTAGCTAGATGTCTCAACAAAAAACTCCACTATGCAAGTAACCATTTCAATAGAATGTTCATGATGTCACTGCAACAACTGTTGATAGACATAGCTGGTAAATTCACTTTGGCTATCTACTCCTATTTCAGAGCACTCTTGTCTGGGTGTGCAAGAGTGCAGAATAACTGACAAACTTACAAATGCTCAACACCCGTTGAATATGGCCGGTGTCAGTAAGCGTTGGCAAAAAATCGTAAATAAATTGTTGCCAACAGCACCTCTGGATAACATTAAAACAGCCTAACCAGCTCTGCTAGGGCGTGTAAAATGATCAGAGTGAGCTTTCTCTCATTTGTGTCTTGAAATAGCTAGCATGCTAGCCAACATGAGCCAGTTAGCTTGGATGCTTGACTAATATTGTTAGGTCAGAATGCTCGGATCAACCCTACTCTTCGGCAAGAGCGTCCAGTGTAAACTCTGAATATGCTAACAGACAATCTGACAATGCTCTGAGTTTATGAACGCACTCTGAGCGCACTCTGGCATTCCAGGTTGAATTTACGAACACACCTGCAGTATAAACCAGCCTTTAGTCTCGACGTCTTTGGTTGTTTAGTACATGGCCTCACATGTGAATCCTTAAAGAGATGGGTGGCGCTAAGGCTTAAGGCTTAACCCTACTGCTGTGTTCAGGTCGAATTGTACCGATTTACACGTTTTCTGGTTAGAGCCAGTTTGCTCTGTTCTGTGAAGGGAGTAGTACACAGCGTTGTACGAGATCTTCAGTTTCTTGGCAATTTCTCGCAGGGAATAGCCTTCATTTCTCAGAACAAGAATAGACTGACGAGTTTCAGAAGAAAGTTCTATGTTTCTGGCCATTTTGAGCCTGTAATCGAACACACAAATGCTGATGCTTCAGATACTCAACTAGTCTAAAGAAGGCCAGTTTTATTGCTTCTTTAATCAGAACAACAGTTTCCAGCTGTGCTAACATAATTGCAAAAGGGTTTTCATTTATACCTGTGTTCTCTTTTTGTCTGTTGCCAGTTTGTCTTGTCTTGTCAGGTCTTAACAGAGTGCTTTCCCGTTTCTCAAGTGTTTGTTTCCTAGTTTCCTAGACCATTCTGCCTGCCCTGACCCCGAGCCTGCCTGCCGTCCCATACCTGCTTGACTCTGACCTGATTATGAACCTCTGCCTGTCCTCGACCTCCCCTTTGCACCGTGTTATAATAAATTATTGAGAACTGTGCTATCTGCCTTGATGAATTTCTAATTTGATGAAAACATCGTGTCTGGTTATGTTAATGCCACATTAAAAGTTAAAAGGTAATACATTTTAAAAGTTAAATGACAAATCTTTACTATTAGGCCCACAGAGATTAATTTAATACAATGTTTAGGCACAAAAAAAATGGAGGTACCGTACCAGAGGAAACTACATCTACTTTCATCCCTGGTATACAGTCACATTCAAAATGATTGGCGTCTTTGATAAAAGTAAAATAAAATAGTGGAAACACCAACATAAAGGGTCTTAAAGGTCAAATGCAGCCAGATTTTTATCAATATCAAATCATTTCTGAGTAACAATTAAGTACAAAAAGAAACAAAAATAGCTTCTTTGCAAACAGCAATTTCTCAAGCAAGGATACGTGCGTGCGTGCGTGCATGTGTGTGTGGGAGGGAAGGGTGGGGGGGGTTATTAACCTGTGGTAGACACATTACCCAAATTGAAATGTTTTATCACAAAAAAGTACCAGACCTCACACCAACCTTTCCCTCCTTTTCCCCTTGCACTTTTCCCCTCTTTTCTCCATTTATTTTTCTCTTCTTTTGTATTTGTTTCTGACGGTGTGACTCTTTCTCCTCCACATCCACTCTTTCTCTGAATCACCAGTTAATTGTAGCTCATTAGTCACTTCCTGATAAAGTTCATTCAGGTCTGATTCACTTTATAACACTGAATGGGTTTTCACACACATACACATACACGCCTAGACTGGATGAGGACATATATATGTGATACAGTACTACGTTCAGGGGAATGTCCCCCAAGAATACTATCAATCTGGTTTTGTGTGTGAGTGTGTTGTGTGCATGTTCTGTGTGTTTTGTGTGCATGCAACTGTATGAGAGAGAGATCTATGTGAATATCTCCTTGTGTATAATGAGTACAGAGAGATGAGGAATGTAGGACAAATATGTAGAAAACTTTCTCCTACAATCTGTGTCTCCTAAGAGACATGCAGCCACTGTTTTGGGAAGTAGAATTCAACCTTGGGTGTGTTTCTGTGGACTGTTTATTTGCAAACAGAATATCTAAATTAGAAGCATCCCAATCTACACACCATCTTACAGGCAGCTTCGCCCGGACTCTAAAGGACATCGCTCTCAAACGCAGCCCCAACACTTCACACAGGAGCAAAAGATCAATAGACACCCCGCCCAGACACTCTCCAGACCGAGACACTCTCCAGACCTGCGGGACCCCCCCCCTTGGACCTACACATAGAGGACCCACGCCGAGAAGACCTACACATCTAGACCACACCACCACCAGCCACATACACACCCCCACCCCAAACAACCAATCAACACCCCCCCAAGTCAACCATGCCCACACCCCATTTAGGTCCCCTCAGATCAGACCTATGCACCTCCTGCCCACCCCATGCACCCCACCCCCGCAAAGAGGGCCTCAACATGGAAGTCACACATATGCCCAGGCAGTGAGCGGGCAAACAGGCCCAACCCCCAATCTTACACTAGCCCAAGCCAATGGCATGTACCAGATGCTCAGCAGGCTCTGCTCACACTTACTGGCCTAAGGTCAAACCACACGACTAACAACATTGGACACTTTATGGAACACAAAGCCTTCACTATCTCATCCTAGAATATCCAAGGCCTGAGGTCATCTGCCTTTGGTCTAAAGAGCAGGAACCTGGACTTCACCAAAGAAATCGGTAATACAGACATTGTCATCCTGCAAGAAACATGGTATAGAGGAGACGGACTAGGTTACAGAGAGCTGGTAGTCCCATCCACCAAACTACCAGGTGTGAAACAGGGAAGGGACTCAGGGGGTATGCTAATTTCGTATAGAGCATACCTAACTCACTCCATTAAATTAATAAAAACAGGAACATTTTACATTTGGCTAGAAATTCTAAAGGAAATTATCTTAACAGAGAAAAATGTCCTCCTGTGTGCTACCTACATCCTCCCACTAGAATCCCCATACTTTAATGAAGACAGCTTCTCCATCCTGGAGGGGGAAATCAATCATTTCCAGGCCCAGGGACATGTACTAGTCTGTGGCGACCTAAATGCCAGAACTGGACAAGAACCCGACACCCTCAGCACACAGGGGGACAAACACCTGCCTGCAGGTGACAGCATTCCCTCCCCCACATGCCCCCCTAGGCACAACTACGACAACATAACCAACAAAAACGGGTCACAACTCCTGCAGCTCTGTCGCACGCTGGGTATGTACATAGTCAATGGTAGGCTTCGAGGGGACTCCTATGGTAGGTAAACCCATAGCTCATCTCTTGGCAGTAGTACTGTAGACTACTTTATCACTGACCTCAACCCAGAGTCTCTCAGAGCGTTCCAGTCAGCCCACTGACACCCCTATTAGACCACAGCAAAATCACAGTCTACCTGAACAGAGCAATACTCAATCATGAGGCATCAAAGCCAAAGGAACTGAGTAGCATTAAGAAATGCTATAGATGGAAGGAATGCAGTTTGTAAACCTACCAAAAAACAATTAGGCAACAACAAATTCAATCGCTTTTAGACAATTTCCTGGGTAAAACGTTCCACTCTAATAGTGAAGTTGTAAACTTGGCAGTAGAAAACCTAAACAGTATATTTGACCTCTCAGCTTCCCTATCAAATCTAAAAATCTCAAATAGAAAACCGAAGAAAATAAACAACAATGACAAATGGTTTGATGAAGAATGCAAAAATCTAAGAAAGAAATTGAGAAACATGTCCCACCAAAAACATAGAGACCCGGAAAATCTGAGTCTACGCCTTCACTATGGTGAATCACTAAAACAATACAGAAATACACAACAGAAAAAGAAGGAACAGCACGTCAGAAATCAGCTCAATGTAATTGAAGAATCCATGGAATCTAACCACTTCTTGGAAAATTGGAAAACAGTAAACAAACAACAACACGAAGAATTATCTAACCAAAGAGGAGATGTATGGGTAAACCACTTCTCCAATCTTTTTGGCTCTTTAACAAAGAACAAAGAGCAAAAACATATACATGATCAAATACAAATCTTAGAATCAACTATTAAAGACTACCAGAACCCACTGGATTCTCCAATTACCTTGAATGAGCTACAGGACAAAATAAAAACCCTCTGCAAAATCCTCTGCATTATCATTAACAGCAGACTCGTACATTTCCTCAGTGAAATAGGCAAAAAAACACACACATTTCTTCCCACAGGGCCATGGGGGGAGACAAGGATGCAGCTTAAGCCCCACCCTCTTCAACATATATATCAACGAATTGGCGTGGGTACTAGAAATGTCTTCAGCACCTGGCCTCACCCTACTAGAATCTGAAGTCAAATGTCTACTGTTTGCTGATGATCTGGTGCTTCTGTCACCAACCAAGGAGGGCCTACAGCAGCACCTAGATATTCTGCACAGATTCTGTCAGACATGGGCCCTGACAGTAAATCTCAGTAAGACCAAAATAATGGTGCTCCAAAAAAGGTCCAGTCACCAGGACCACAAATCCAAATTCCATCTGGACACCGTTGCCCTACAGCACACAAAACACTATACATACCTTGGCCTAAACATCAGCGCCACATGTAACTTCCACAAAACTGTGAACGATCTGAGAGACAAGGCAAGAAGGACATTCTATGCCATCAAAAGGAACATGAAATTCAACATACCAATTAGGATCTGACTAAAAATACTTGAATCAGTTATAGAACCCATTGCCCTTTATGGTTGTAGGGTCTGGGGTCTGCTCACCAACCGAGAATTCACAAAATGGGAGAAACACCAAATTGAGACTCTGCATGCAGAATTCTGCAAAAATATCCTCCGTGTACAACGTTGAACACCAAGTAATGCATGCAGAGCAGAATTAGGAGGATACACGCTAATTATCAAAATCCAGAAAAGAGCCGTTAAATTCTACAACCACCTAAAAGGAAGCGATTCCCAAACCTTCCATAACAAAGCCATCACCTACAGGGAGATGAACCTGGAGAATTCGAAAACAAACCCGATTTTGATGAACTCCCATATCTACTGGGTGAAATACCACAGTGTGCCATCACCGCAGCAAGATTTGTGACTAGTTGCCACAAGAAAATGTCAACCAGTGAAGAACAAACACCATTGTAAATACAACCCATATTTATGCTTATTTATTTTCCCTTTTGTACAATAACCGTTTGTACATCGTTACAACACTGTATATATAAATAACATGACATTTGTAATGTCTTTATTCTTTTGAAACTTCTGTATGTGTAATGTTTACTGTTAATTGTTATTGTTTATTTCACTTTGTATATTATCTACCTCACTTGCTTTGGCAATGTTAACATATGTTTCCCATGCCAATAAAGCCTCTTGAATTGAATTGAATTTTGAGAGAGAGAGAGAGAGAGAGAGAGAGAGGGGGGGGGTATTTACTATATATAAAAGTATGTGGACACCTCATCAAAATTAGTGGATTTGGCTATTTCAGCCACACTCGTTGCTGACAGGTGTATAAAATCGAGTACACAGCCATGCAATCTCTGTAGACAGACATTGGCAGTAGAATGGCCATACTGAGGAGCTCACTGACTTTCAAAATGGCACCGTCAAAGCATGCCACCTTTCCAACAAGTCAGTTCATCAAATTTCTGCCCTGCTAGAACTGCCCCAGTCAACTGTACAGTAAGTGCTGTTATTGTGAAGTGGGAAAGTCTAGGAGCAACAACGGCTCAGACGCGAAGTGGTAGGCCACACAAACTCACAGAACAGGACTGCCAAGAGCTGAAGCGTGTAGCGCTAACGAGTTCCAAACTGCCTCTGGAATCAACATCAGCACAATAACTGTTCGTTGGGAGCTTCATGAAATGGGTTTCCATGTCCGTACACAAGCCTAAGATCACCATACACAATGCCAAGTGTTGGCTGGAGTGATGTAAAGCTTAGCGCCATTGGACCCTGGAGCAGTGGAAATGTGTTCTCTGTGATGAATCACGCTTCATCATCTGGCAGTCTGACGGATGAATCTGGGTTTGACAGATGCCAAGAAAACGCTACCTGCCCGAAAGCGAAGTGCCATCTGTAAAGTTTGGTGGAAGAGGAATAATGGTCTGGGGCTGTTTTTTATGGTTTGGGCTCGGCCCCTTAGTTCCAGTGAAGGGAAATCTTACCACTACAGTATCCAATGACATTCTAGACGATTCTGGGGAAGACTCTTTCCTGTTTCAGAATGACCATGCCCCCGTGCACAAAGCAAGGTCCATTGAGAAATGGTTTGTCGAGATCGGTGTGGAAGAACTTGACTAGCTTGCACAGAGACCCGACTTCAACCCCATCGAAAACCTTTGGGATGTATTGGACGCTGACAATGGGCCAGACCTAATCGCCCAACATTAGTGTCTGACCTCACTTATGCTCTTGTGGCTGAATGGAAGCCAGTCCCCTCATCAATGTTCCAACATCTAGTGGAAAGCCTTCCCAGAAGAGTGGAAGCTGTTATAGCAGCAAAGGGGGACCAACTCCATATTAATGCACATGATTTTGCAATGAGATGTTCGACGAGCTGGTGTCCAAATACTTTTGGTAATGTAGTGTACATAAAATACATAATATACACTGAACAATACTATAAACGCAACATGCAACAGTTTCAAAGATATTACTGAGTTACAGTTCATGTAAGGAAATAAAGTTGATCAGACTGTTGATTGTGGCCTGTGGAATGTTGTCCCACTCCTCTTCAATGGCTGTGTGAAATTGCTTGATATTATCGGGAACTGGAACACGCTGTTGTACACGTCTATCCAGAGCCTCCCAAACATGCTCAATGTGTGATATGTCTGGTGACTAATTGTCTGTAGCTTATGCCTGCCCATACCATAACCCCACTGCCACCATGGGGCATTTTGTTCAAAACGTTGGCATAAACAAACCACTCACCCATGCGACGCCATACACGCTCCCTGCCATCTGCCCGGTACAGTTGAAACCGGGATTTTTCCATAAAGAGCACACTTCTCCAGCATGCCAGGGGCCATCGTATGTTAGCATTTGCCCACTAAAGTCGGTTATGACACCAAACTGCAGACAGGTCAAGACCCTGGTGAGGATGACGAGCATGCAGATGAGCTTCCCTGAGACGGTTTGTGACAGTTTGTGCAGACATTCTTCAGTTGTGCAAGCCCACAGTTTCATCAGCTTTCTGGGTGGCTTGTCTAAGATGATCCCGCAGGAGAAGAAGAAGGATGTGGAGGTCTTGGCTGGCGTGATTACACGTGGTCTGCAGTTGTGGGGCCGGTTGGACATACTGCCAAATTCTCTAAAACGATATTATGCAGATAAATTAACATTCCGTTCTCTGGCAACAGCTCTGGTGGACATTCCTGCAGTCAGCGTGCCAATTGCATGCTCCCTCAAAACTTTAGACATCTGTGGCATTGTGTTGTGTGACAAAACTGCACATTTTAGAGTGGCCTTATATTGTCCCCATCACAATGTGCACCTGTTTAATCAGCTTATGCTGTTTAATCAGCTTCTTGATATGCCACACCTGTTAGGTGGATGGGTTATCTTGGTAAAGGAGAAATTCTCAATAACAGGGAAACAAATTTGTGCACTAAATTTAAGAGAAATAAGCTTTTTGTGCATATTGAACATTTCTGGGATCTTTCATTTCAGCTCATGAAACATGGGACCAACACTATACACTATATCTTTTTTTCCAGTAGACATAATATAATATACAGTACACAATATACATAACACTACAAAATACTACATAATCTCCTGCATTTGCCTCACACTTCAGAAACAGGAGATGGCTCCTGCCCTGTGAGTCGTTCCGGCTCGCACAAGCCAAGGTTGGTGCAAGTCCACCCACCTACATAACACTATACATAATACAGTGAAAAATACAGTATAAAATATATTAAAATGGCTGTGTCTTCAAAGTCCCCGTTGTTCAATAAGGTGTTCTTTTATCTGTTTTTTTATCTGTTTATTGCTGGCTTGAGTTACCTGGGGTGGCAGAAAGTTCCATGTAGTCATGGCTCTATTTAATACTGTTCATTTCCCAGCCTCTGTTCTGGACCTGGGAAATGTGAAGGCACCTCTGATTTTATGTCTTGTGTTGTACTGATGAGTGTCCGAACTGTGTGCCAACTTCTTGATCAGACAGTTCGGTACCTTCAACACATCAACACCTCACACAAAGACCAATAGTGATGCAGTCAATTTCTCCTCAACTTTGAGCAGGAGAGATTGACATGCATGTTATTGACATTTGCCCTCCATGTACATCCATGTGTAATACTTGTAGCTCTATTTTGGACCAACTGTAATTTACCTATGTCCCTCTTTGCCGCACATGACCACACATGGATAGACCTCTTCCCATTTTAGCAACCATTGAATCTATATGTTTTGACCATGGCAGCTTGCTATCTAGGGTTACACCCAGCAGTTTATTTCTCCTCAACTTGCCTAATTGCTACGTTATTGAATAATAGATCTAAGTGAGGTTCAGTGTTTAGCGAGTGATTTTTCCCAAAAACAATGCTTTTACTTTTTGAGATATTTAGCACCAGACTATTGCTAGTCACCCATTCTAAAACTGACTGGAGCTCTGTGTGAAGTGTGTCAGTTACTTATTTTACTGTCATAGCCAACGTGTATACTGTTGATTTGTCAGTGTACGTAGACACACAGGCTTTATTCAAGGTCAGTGGAATGTCATTGGTAAAAACAGAAACTATAATGGCCCAAGCCGGCTGCCCTGTGGTACACCACACTCAACCAAATTTGCATTAGATAGGGTTCCACTTCAGAAAACCCACTGTGTTCTTTTAGATAGATAACTCTCTATCCATGATAAGGCAGAGGATGGAAATCCATAACACCTATGTTTTTTCAGTAATAGGTTATGATAAATTATATCAAATGCTATACTGAAGTCTAACAAAACAGCTCCTACTATCAATTTCTTTCAGCCAATCATCAGTAATTTGTGTCAGTGCTGAGCATGTTGAGTGCCCTTCTCTACAGACATGCTGAAAGTTGTTTTGTATTTGTTTTCTGTAAAATAACTTTGCATTTGGTCAAGCATAATTTTTTTAGAAAGGTTTTCTAAGCACTGGTAACAGGCTGATTGGTCAGCTGTTTGACCAATTAAAGGCTGATCTGCTATTCTTGGGCAGCGGAATGTCCTTTCCCTCCTTCCAGGCCTAAGGGCACATGCCGTCTTCTAGGCTTAATTGAAGATGTGGCAAACAGGAGTCGCAATGTGTTCCACTACCAACCTCAGTAATTTACCATCCAAGTTGTCAGTACCAGGTGGCTTGCCCTTATTTATAGATAGCAACAACATTTTTATATTTTCCACACCCACTTTGTGAAACTCAAAACTACAGTGCTTGCCTTTCATTATTTGGTACATTATGCATGAATATGAAGGCTCAGCATTCATTGTTTGCATGTCATGCCTAAGTTTGCTAATCTTGTCAACAAAAAAGTGCTTGGCAATATCAATGGGTTATGTTATGAACAAGCCATCTACCTCAGTGAAGGGGGGAGCCAAGTTCGCTTTTTTCATAGAATCTCATTTAAAGTTCTCCAGAGCTTTTTACTATCATTCTTTATATCATTTATCTTTGTTCCATAGCATAGTTTCTTCTTCTTTTTGTTTGGTTTAGTTACGTGATTTCTCAAGAGAGAGAGAGCGAGAGAGAGAGAGTAAAATACAAATAAAACAAGTTGAAAGAGAGACTGGTAGAATGTGTTTTGGTGTGCCTGCATGTGCTGCGAGGTTGTGATGGTTGCACAATCACAGGCCATCATTCTGTCCTCGTATTGATCCTATATCACTTCCCTGGGCCACACACAAGCACGCACACACAGAGTCCTGCTCCATTTCAGGAATAGATTGCTGCCTCCAGCTACAGGTTGTCAGACACTCTGATTGAAACAGCTATATACCAACACTCTAACCGCAAGGCTATCTGCTGCCTACTATGACAGCTGTTGACAGCCCAGAATCTGATCTGTTCATTGCTGCTTCTCAAATTTTTTTAATCTGCTTCTCAGATTCTCACTGAGGGCAAATACAGGCTAGAAGTCTGTAGCTGTGACTACATGCCCACTAGCTACAGGCTAGCAGTCTGACTGTAGCTATGACTACATTCCCACTAGCTACACTACACACTAGAGTTTATGTCAACTAGCTAAATGGCCACAAAACCTAATCACTTTACGTTGTACTCATTTCAGCTGGCACACTCATTCAGAGAGTCTTATATATATACAGGGTCACTGATTCTTTGGCACTAAGTTTATAAAAATATTTGTGTAGATGTCTGCATGGTGAGGTTAATAGAATATGTGTCAGAGAAACGAGGGCTCATGCCTCTATTCACCGTGCACTGCTGTAGATACTCCACATGTGGGGCAGAAAGTAGTGGCAGGCAGCCTAGTGGGTAGAGCATTGGGCCAGTAACTGAAAGGTTGCTAAACCAAATCCCTGAGCTGACAAGTTAAAAATCTGTCGTTCTTCCCCTGAATAAGGCAGTTAACATACTGTTCCTAGGCCGTCATTGTAAATAAGAATTTGTTATTTAACTGACTTGCCAAGTTAAATAAAATGAAACATTTGATTATGCCTACCCACGTGTGTATTAGCTAGGCTACTCACCATACTATAGGCAGCAGATTTGAGTCACCACTAAAATAGATGTTTTATGTTATTGAGTAGGCCTATATCTTTGTTAATTCTAATTAACCAAATGACTAATCCTACAATAAAAATAATTATTTTGTAATAAATATAAGACTTTTTTACATTTTGCAATAAAGTTGACTAAAGTAGAAGCTCATCTTTGGTTTGTTTTCACTTGGTAATGATTAATAAGTAAGTCCATGGTAATTGCTCATATGTAACTATATATGTAAATTACGTATCATATAGCTACACAACAATTACAAGTAAGTACCCCTCAAGATAGACTTAATTTTTCTTTGCAAAATCCTGTGTAACACCTAGCATTTACATTGCACTTATACAGATAGTACATGTACTCTATGGTGTGCAAGTGGGTTTATCCTTCCACTTGGATTGCAAGGAGGTTCAGATTGTCATAATGGGCAACATACACATTACTTATAAGTCAAAATTATATATATAATAATCGGGGACGACACCCGTATTGTAGATAGTGAGGTTGACCTATATCTGATTTGTTTTTGTAAACTCAACCAAGTTAGCCCAGATGATACACTTTTGGGCGGGCAACTGCACGTTCACGGGTAAGTAATTAGAGTCTATTTAGCCTTCAACCTTTCTAATCTTGGACACCTAGCATATCTGTCCACGAGAGATTACAATCTTCTGACAGCTGTTACTGAATTGGCTGCAGCTGAGAAGAAACTAAAGACTAAATTGGTGAATTTAGTGGAAACTTGCCCATTTGTAACAACCACGGTAACAAGTATATATTGTTACACCTCTGTAATTACAGACTGCATTTACCATCAGTTACATGTTCTTAATAAATCTCTGCAGTCGATTGACACATTGTCCCCATAAAAATCAGTAAGTTTATCTGTTTTTTTGCATTGGATGTGTCTCAGTCCACCACATGTGTTTAACTACAGCATCTGTGGTGAAAGGTGGCAGAGCTAGAGTGGTGTTTGTCAGACCAAAAAACGTCCTAGAAATCAGACTTCTCACAAAAATGTCTGTATCGTCTGAACGGTTTGATCTACAAACTATTATGACAACTTGCTACGATCCCCACAAGTGTCAGTGGACTCGTCTGAAGTTGGTACTATTGATGTGCATACTTCTGTTAGTAGCGTCCGAACCGTTTGGGCTACAAACTAATGTGACCACATTGTAGAAGGTGGTGATTCCCACAAACATGATGGTGTTCTCCACTTTGCTCTATGACCCCCACAAGTGTCAGGACTTGTCTGAAGGTAACCGGTACTGGTTTAATAGAAGTATGAAGGTCGTTTTGTGCCTACCCAAAACAGGGTTTAAATATGTGTAAAATATACATATATGCACAGTACCAGTCAAAAGTTTGGACACACCTACACATTCCAGGGTTTTTCTTTATTTTTTATATTTTCTACATTGTAGAATAATAGTGAAGACATCACAACCATGAAATAACACATATGGAATCATGTAGTAACCAAAAAAAGTGTTAAACAAATCTGATATTTTAGATTTAGATTCTTCAAAGTAGGCACCCTTTGCCTTGATGACAGCTTTGCACACTCTTGGCATTCTCTCAACCAGCTTCACCTGGAATGCTTTTCCAACAGTCTTGAAGGAGTTCAGACATATGCTGAGCACTTGTTGGCTTCACTCTGTGGTCCAACACGTCCCAAACCATCTCAATTGTGTTGAGGTTGGGTGATTGTGGAGCCAGGCCAGCTGATGCAGCACTCCATCACTCTCCTTCTTGGTCAAATAGCCCTTACACAGCCTGGAGGTGTCCTCTCATTGTCCTGTTGAAAAACAAATGATAGTCCCACTAAGCGCAAAGCAGACGGGATGGCGTATCACTGCAGAATGCTGTGGTAGCCATGCTGGATAAGTGTGCCTTGAATTCTAAATAAACCACAGACAGTGTCTCCAGCAAAGCCCCCCCACACCATCACACCTCCTCCATGCTCTTAACGTGGGGAACCACACACGTGGAGATCATCCATTCACCTACTCTGTGTCTCACAAAGACACGGCGGTTGGAACCAAAGGACAGATTTCCAACAGTCTAATGTCCATTGCTCATTTTTCTTAGTCCAGGCAAGTCTCTTCTTCTTATTGATGTCCTTTGGTAGCGGTTTCTTTGCAGCCATTCAACCATGAAGGCTTGATTCATACAGTCTCCTCTGAACAGTTAATGTGTGAAGTATTTATTTGGGCTGCAATCTGAGGTGCAGTTAATTGTGGATTTCTGAGGTTGGTAACTCTAAATAACTCTGGGTCTTCCTTCCCTGTGGCGGCCCTCATGAGAGCCAGTTTCATCATAGCGCTTAATGGTTTTTGTGACTGCACTTGAAGAAACTTTCAAAGTTCTTAACATTTTCTGGATTGACTGAACATCATGTCTTAAAGTAATGATGGACTGTCATTTATCTTTGCCTATTTGAGCTGTTCTTGACATAAAATGGACTTGGTCTTTTACCAAATAGTGCTATCTTCTGTATATCATCCCTAGCTTGTCACAACACAACTGATTGGCTCTAACTTAAAATTACCCAAATTAACTTTTAACAAGGCACACCTGTTAATTGAAATGCATTCCAGGTGACTATCACATGAAGCTGGTTGAGAGAATGCGGCAGGAAGTCTAGTGGTTACAGCGTTGGGCCAGTAACTGAAAGGTTGCTGGATCGAATCCTTGAGCTGACAAGGTAAAAAGTTTGTCATTGTAAATAAGAATGTGTTCTAAACTGACTTGACTAGTTAAATAAAGGTTAAATAAAATAAAAAACTTATAATGAAAAAATCCCGAAAGAGTGCAAAGCTGCCATCAAATAGAATCTCAAATATTATATATATTTTGATTTGTTTAAAAAAATGTTGGTTACTACATGATTCCATATGTGCTATTTCATAGTGTTGATGTCTTCAATGAAGATACGGCGTGGGAGGAGATGGATGCCGTTTTACGGGCTCTAACCAATTGTTTTATTGTGTGTGTTTTTTTTAGTTATTTGTAACTAATTTTGTACATCATTTTTCTGCCACCGTCTCTTATGACCAAAAGAGCTTCTGGATATCAGGACAGTGATTACTCACCTCTTACTGCACCAAGATTTTTTCTTTAACAAGTCGGACGCAAAGTATTTACTTCAAAGGAGACGGAGATATCAGGGACGTAGGTCATGGTGCCTTGTAAGGATCCGATGGTGAGTGAGTCATCCCCCTCTACCATCAGTCCTATTATCTAACATGCAATCATTGGATAATAAAATGGATGAGCTCCAATCAAGACTATCCTACCAACGGGACATTAAAAAACTGTAATATTGTGACTGATCGACAACATAGATAACATACAGCTGACTGGGTTTTTGGTCCATTGGCAAGACAGAACAGCTGCCTCCGGTAAGACAAGGGGTGGCAGTCTGTGTGTATTTGTAAATAACAGCTGGAGCACAAAATCGAATATTAAGGAAGTCTCTACCTCGCCTGAGGTCAAGTATTTCATGTTAAGCTGTAGACCACACTATTTACCAATAGAATTGTATCTATATTTTTCATAGCTGTCTATATACCACCACAAACCAATGCTGGCACTCAGACAGCACTCAACGAGCTGCATAAGGCCTTAAGCAAACAAGAAAATGCTCAACCAGAGGTGGCGCTCCTAGTGGCCGGGGACTATAATGCAGGTTAACTTAAATCCGTTTTACCACATTTTTACCAGCATGTTAAATGTGCGACCAGAGGAAACCAAAATTTGAGACTACCTTTACTCCACACACAGAGACATGTACAAAGCTCTCCCTCGCCCTCCATTTAGCAAATCTGACCATAACTCTATCCTCCTGATTCCTGCTTACAAGCAAAACCTAAATCAGGAAGTACCAGTGACTCGCTCAATCAGGAAGTGGTAAGACGACGCAGATGCTAAGCTACAAGACTGTTTTGTAGCACAGACTGGAATATGTTCCGGGATTCTTCCGATGGTATTGAGGAGTACACCACATCAGTCACTGGCTTCATCAATAAGTGCATCGATGGCATCATCCCCACAGTGACCGTACACACATACCCCAACCAGAATCCATGAATTACAGGCAACATCCGCACTGAGCTAAAGGGAAGAGCTGCCACTTTCAAGGAGCGGGACTCTAATCTGGACGCTTATAAGAAATCCCGCTATGCGTAACGTCTGTGCTCGCTTCAAGGAAAGCAACACCGAAGCATGCATGAGAGTATCAGTGGTTCTGGACAACTATGTGATCACGCTCTCCGTAGCCAATGTGAGTAAGACCTTTAAATAGGTCTACATTCACAAGGCTGCAGGGCCAGACGGATTACCAGGATGTGAAGTCCGAGCATGCACTGACCAACTGGCAAGTGTCTTCACTGACATTTTCAACCTGTCCCTGACCGAGTCTGTAATACCAACAGGTTTCAAGCAGATCACTGTAGTGCCTGTGCCCAAGAACACCAAGGTTACCTGCCCAAATTACAACCAACCGGTAGAGCTCACGTCTGTGGCCATGAAGTGCTTTGAAAGGCTGGTCATGTCTCACATCAACACCATTATCCCAGAAACCCTAGACCCACTCCAATTTTCATACCGCCCCAACAGATCAACAGATGATGCAATCTCTATAGCACTCCACACTGCCCTTTCCCACCTGGACAAAATGTACACCTATATGAAAATGCTATTCATTGACTACAGCTCAGCGTTCAACGCCATAGTGCCCTCAAAGCTCATCACTAACCTAAGGACCCTGGGACTAAACACCTCCCTCTGCAACTGGATCCTGGACTTCCTGACTGGCCGCCCTCAGGTGGTTAGGGTAGGTAACAACACATCTGACATGCTGATCCTCAACACGGGGGCCCATCAGGGGTGCGTGCTCTGTCCCCTCCTGTACTCTCTGTTCACACATGACTGCATGGCCAAGCACAACTCCAACACCATCATTACATTTGCTGACAACACAACAGTGGTAGGCCTGATCACCACCAACAATGAAAGAGCCTATAGGGAGGAGGTAACACACCTGGCAGTGTTGCCAGAATAACAATCTCTCCCTCAACGTGATCAAGAACGGGATCAAGACAAAGGAAATGATTGTGGACTACAGGAAAAGGAGGACCGAGCAGGTTGAGAGCTTTAAGTTCCTTGGTGTCCACATCACCAACAAACTATCATGGTCCAAACACACCAAGACAGTCGTGAAGAGGGCACGACAATGCATATTCCCCTCTCAGGAGACTGAAAAGGTTTGGAATTGGTCCTCAGATCCTCAAAAAGTTATACAGCTGCACCATCGAGAGCATCCTGACTGGTTGCATCACCGCCTGGTATGGCAACTGCTAGGCCTCCCAACTCAAGGCACTACAGAGGGTAGTGTGTAAGGCCCAGTACATCACTGGGGCCAAGCTGCCTGCCATCCAGGATCTCTATACCAGGTGGTATCATTTCTTTAAAGACTCCAGCCACCCTATTCATAGACTGTTCTCTCTGCTACTGCACAGCAAGTGGTACCGGAGCGCCAAGTATAGATCCAAAAGGCTTCTTAACAGCTTCTACCCCCGAGCCATAAGACTCCTGAACAGCTACATATTTGTATTGCCCCCATCCCCATCCCCATTTTTACACTGCTGCTACTCTCTGTTCATTATCCATGCATAATCACTTTACCTCTAACTACCTAACCTGTGCCCCTGCACATTGACTCTGTACCGGTACCCCCTGTATATAGTCTAGCTACTGTTATTATATTGTTGCTCCTTAATTATTTGTTATTTTTCTATTTTTCTTATTTTTTACTTTTTATTTTGTTTATACATTTTTTACTTCAGTTTATTTTAGTAAATACTTTGTTAACACTTATTTTTCTTAAAACTGCATTGTTGGCTAAGGGCCTGTAAGTAATCATTTCTGCCACGACTTCCGCCGAAGTCGGTTCCTCTCCTTGTTCGGGCGGCGCTCGGCGCTCGGCGTCGCCGGTATTCTAGCCATCATCGATCCACTTTTCATTTTCCATTTGTTTTGTCTTGTCTTCTCACACACCTGGTCTCAATTTCCCTCCTTACATGTTGTGTATTTAACCCTCTGTCCCCCCCCATGTCTTTGTGCGGAATTGTTTATTGTAAGTGCATGTGTACGTTCTCTCTGGTGTGCGACGGGTTTTGTACCCATTTGTTTGTTGTTCTGGTTTACGGTGGTTTTTATTTATAAAACTGCTCCGTTGATGACCAAGTTTTGCTCTCCTGTGCCTGACTTCCCTGCCGCCAGTTACGCACTCCCTTACAATTTCACTGTAATATCTACACCTGTTGTATTCAGCGCATTTGACAAATACAATTTGATTTGATTTGATTCACTATTATTCTACAATGTAGACAATTGTAAAAATAAAGAAAAACCCTTAAATGAGTAGGTGTGTCCAAACTTTTGACTGGTACTGTATATATATATTTTTTCTGAGATGTCTTAAATCTCCTAGATACAAGACAAACACTTCAAAACCTTGTTTCTTCTTATTTATTTTTTTACTGTATTTTTTGCCATTTTTTTATGTGTTCCTCAATGCATTTCTCTGGGCTTTAGTAGTAAAGGCCAAATTGAAGATTTTATCAAATATAAGGCAGCCAAAAAGACACAAGTGCCCACACGACAATGCCTACATCTGGTTGCAAGAGGTCCAACATGTCTTTACTGTTCTTCAGGATACTTCAGGATACATTCATACATAATTACTCTCTGGGTTGGAGGAACAGAAAAAAATGTGCCTCTAGGAGTAATAAAACAATTTGCAATTTGTGTTTGTGTTGTGTGTGCGTGTGTGTGTGTGCTCGTAAGTGTGTTTGCGTGCATGCATGCATGCAAGCCCGAGTGTCTGTAATCCCAAACCTAATTTAATTCATATCAACCTCCTCTCCCTCTTCCCCCAAAGCGAGAGAGAGATAGTGGAGAGAAAGATGGATAATGGAGGGAAAGAGGGAGAGAGAGTCTCAGGGCAGTGACAGAGCCCCAGGCAAAGATTAGAGACATGATATCTCCATCCCGGGACACACACTTGACACAAACACGCACACAATAGCACACGCACACAAGACTGGGGGCTGGGTGTACTGATCTAGATTGTAGTTAATAGTGTTCCTTGAGAGCGGACTGTTCTGACTGTTCACACATACCCAAACATATGCACACACACACACACACACACACACACACACACACACACACACACACGCACACACACACACGCACACACACGCACACACACACGCACACACACACACACACAGGGCCAGAGGAGCTGGTGTCTCTGATGTGTAGAGTATCACAGCAGTGGTTCAGATCAGATCATTAAAGAAGGAATCCGCAGGTCGCGGTCGACCCTATGCCGCCCCACTTCTTGTGTAGTGTTTTCATTTTGCCTTTGGGGCAAGGTGTGTCTTTATGCTAATCCTGCCTACCGAATGACCCTGCTGCCCCGGAGCTGGAGAGAAAGTGACAGTCACTTACAACATAACATTTCCACCGCCAGAAACACACAGAGCAGATGAAGCCAACAAGCATTATTCTCCGTTCTTGAACCTGAATCAGTTCGACCCCAAAAGAGAAAAAGTGTGCTCATGACCAATCCAGAAACCGGATAAACATTGTCATTCATTTTTAAAGGTGGAACGAGTGATGACTAAATGGCCACCGTTCTCATGAACTGGTAGCGTGTTGGGTTGAGTTTCTAGCCTGCTAGCTACGTTAGCTGCTAACTTTAGTGTGTTCAATGTTCAAGCTAGCTAACACGGCTACTTAGCTAGCTAACATCTTCTGTATTCTGACTGTTTTGTACTCAAAGGAATCTAAAGATAGCAACACTCTATAAATCCCACATGATGCCTAATGCCTTTATTTCAACTAGCTAACGTTAGCAAGCTAAAGCTAGATATTCAGATTGTTGACATGATAGTGTGTTTCATTTGTAGATTATATTGTTGAGAGCATTTTCAGCCCAGGACCACCCCAAGAAAACGCATCTAGATATATAATTTGGTATAGATAATGGTGGAGACAGTCTGATTTTGTGGAAAAAGTTGTGGTTGTGCAAACCCTAACACTGAAAGATAAGTAAGAAATGCTTTTTTCCTTTTTTTGTTATGCTATGAGATTGAATAATCATTTGGTGGTAATCAACCAAAATAGTCAGCTATGTTTGTCTGGTTCCTCTCTAGGTTTCTTCCTAGGTTCCTGCCTTTCTAGGGAGTTTTTCCTAGCCACCGTGCTTCTACATCTGCATTTCTTGCTGTTTAGGGTTTTAGGCTGGGTTTCTATAGCACTTTGTGACATCTGCTGAAGTAAAAAGGGCTTTATAAATACATTTGATTGATTGATTGATTGATACCTCCTCTCTCTCAGGTGAGACCATGGCCATTACATTACCTACCTTCTCTCTCTCTCAAGTGAGACCATGGCCAGTATGTCTGTACATACCTCCTCTCTCAGGGCTCTACAGTGCAACCATTTTAATTGCATATGTGCCAAAATATTTTGCTGTGCAACCTGGAATTTACATTTAGGAGCACCAGTGCAGGTAGAAAAAAATGCCCCAGATGATAATTGTTGCAATGATTACTTCACTGTACCGCAGCCACTGGGTGCCATAGAGAATACACTGAACTCAGATTCATGACCGTCATGCTTGCACTATTACCACAAAGAAACAGCTTGTTGCCTCAAATATTTGTAATTGTGCTACTACATTTTTCAACGTAGGCGCACACATGCTCCTTGTAAATAGGTCAGTGTAGAGCCCTGTCTCTCTCAGTTGAGACCATGGTTAGTATGTCACCTACATGCTACCTTGTCCCAGACCTGCTGTTTTCTACTCTCTCTCTCTACCGCACCTGCTGTCTCAAACTCTGAATGTTCGGCTATTAAAAGCCAACTGACATTTACTCCTGAGGTGCTGACCTCTTGCACACTCCACAACCACTGTGATTATTATTATTTGCCCCTGCTGGTCATCTATGAACGTTTGAACATCTTGGCCATGTTCTGTTATAATCTCCATCCGGCACAGCCAGAAGAGGACTGGCCACCCCTTAGAGCCTGGTTCCTCTCTAGGTTTCATCCTAGAGTACTGGCCAATCACAGGCGGCCAGTACTCACCACACACAGCAGCTTGGAATGACAACCCTGTTGCCAGGTCTCACACCTCCAGGCCACAAACTGTTATGTACTGCTCCTAGTTCCCACCTTTCACCCCTAGTAGGTCAAAGCCGGTATGACAGCAATGCATCCTTACGGCCCTGCTCCAGAGGTGCAATTCTCAATGGCTCATGCACGCATGTACTTGTGAATTGAAATGATGAGAAAATTAAGTTAATTGGTTGGTTTTTGGTGTAGCAGGTAAAACGTCAAATGGACACTGCTGATGGCAGTGCATGTAGTGTAGCTGAAGGTTTCGGATGTTCGTCATCATCTAAGGCTGACTGTTTCCTCCATCCAACAGGTCCAAACTATCCTGTGCATTATAGGTTGACATTGGGAAAACAGGAAACCAGAGGTTGGAGCCTAAATAATTTAGGTAGCCCACAGGCAAAGATTTTCAAATGGCAGGCAGACATGGTAATACGTTTCTGAGTTACAAAGTAAGGGCTTTGCATTAGCGCTTTGTTGCATTTATTTGTGGGACTTTAATTTTTGGGGGAGGTTTGCACAAACCACAACTTGTAAAGCCTCAGGTTCCCTTGAAATCAGTCTCCAACAGTATCTCCCTGAGAAATATAAGTTTGTGTGATGTTACTGTACCAAATTTTATAGCTAGATGCATTTTTTGGGGTGGTCCTGGCCTGGGCTGAAAATGCTGTCGACCACCTAGCTAGCTAGCATTATCATCTACAAACTATAGCTAGTTAACGTTAGCTAGTTGAAATAAAGGCATTGGGCATCTTGTGGGGTTTATACAGTGTAGCTAGCTAGATGATGCTATCATTAGATTCCTTTGAGTACAAAATAGTCCGCATACAGAAGATATTAGCTAGCTGGCTAAGTGCCTGTGTTAGTTAGCTTGAACATTGAACACACTAAGTTTAGCAACTAATGTAGCTAGCAGGCTAAAAACGCAACCCAACACTTACATAACGTTACTAGTCCATGAGAACGGTGGTCATTTCGGTGTCACTTTTCCACCTTTCAAATTGAATCTCGATGTTTATCCGGTTTCTGGATTGGTCTTGAGCAGTCTTTTTCTCGCTTCTTTTT
This sequence comes from Salmo trutta, assembly GCF_901001165.1. Lineage (NCBI taxonomy): Eukaryota > Metazoa > Chordata > Actinopteri > Salmoniformes > Salmonidae > Salmo > Salmo trutta. Next base: position 61,049,857 of record NC_042968.1, read on the forward strand.
CTCTTTTGGGGTCAAGTTGATTCAGATCCAAGAACCGAGAATGATGCTTGTTGGCTTTATCTGTTCTATTTCCTTCTGGTGGCTGTAACATTAGGCTGCAAGGGCCTTTCACTTTCATTTGAGTAGGCAGGATTAGCACAAAAACATGCCTTGACGAGAAAGCCAGCGCAAGGCGGCTCAGGGCTCAACCCTCTTGTTTTCGTTCAAAGTGAAAACACTACATCAGAAGTGGGGCGGTATAGAATCGACCACGACCTGCGGGTTCCTGCTTTAAAAGGCTGTAGAATGTGACAGCTGCTTAGGGTTCTTCGCAGTAATATAATTGGAGTAACTTCTGTTATAGGATGACCCGTGGCCAGTATGTCCACACACACACACTGGGTCAACTGTAAGGTCAGACACAGAGCGGCACCCCTGGAAGTTTCCTACTCAAGGGCACAACGGCTGTGAGATTCTGACACCAGTAAACCTCCTGCTGCTGCTTCACATTGTAGACTGACATATTCCCTCTGACCCTTGATTTTCACCAGTAACCCTGACTCATCAGTCACCCGTCTCTAGTCATCTTCTCTAACCCCAGGCTAAGTGATGTCCCAGTTTATGATGTGTCTATATTGTGTAACTGTGTAGATTGTTATAAATGTGTCTAGGTGATCATGAACTCTGTGTGAATATGCCCTTGAAGTATGCCCTTTGATTAGTGTAATGTTAGCTAGCTACATAGTTGTCTTTGTATCAAAGATAAAGTTAAACGCAGCCATTGCTAGCTAGCCAACTCTACCAGCTAGCAGTACTGTATCATTTTTAGTCAATAAGGTTTTTGCAACGTAAGCTTAACTTTCTGAACTTTCGAGATGTGTAGTCCACTTGTGTAGCTAGCAGGACTGACTTTGTGTTAGCTAGCCAACGTTTAATTACTTCTGCGTTATGAAAGGAACTAGACACGGACACGAATGATCCATTGGTAGTTTGTTGTAACCAAGTATTGGTGCTAACCGTGTGTTATTGGATGCTAGCATGCTAGTTAGCTACGGCGTCATAGGATACGGTGCACTGGGTGGGTTTCACGGAAGAATACTGTACCAAGTTATCTAGTTGAATCAACTAAGTTTGAGCGTATTCCTGGAAACATTGAACCGCTGTAGTTTACATCAATTATAATTTCTAAAGTGGAAGTTGTAAAAGTTATATTTGAGTGTTTCAGTGAATGGTTAGTGAGGGATGCCCTGCTCTCTCGCTTCCCCAGTTGTTTAGTTAATTTTCATTCCAGTCTCCTTTGCATTAGCGTAGCCTCTCCTGTAGCCTGTCTACTATGTGTCTGTCTATCTCTGTTCTCTCCTCTCTGCACAGGCCATACAAACGCTTCACACCGCGTGACCGCTGCCACTCTAATCTGGTGATCCCAGCGCGCACGACCCACGTTGAGTTCCAGGTCTCCGGCAGCCTCTGGAACTGCCGGTCTGCGGCCAACAAGGCAGAGTTCATCTCAGCCTATGCTACCCTCCAGTCCCACGACTTCTTGGCGATGACGGAAACATGGATTACCACAGAAATCACTGCTACTCCTACTGCTCTCTCCTCGTCTGCCCACGTGTTCTCGCATACCCCGAGAGCATCTGGTCAGCGGGGTGGTGGCACTGGAATCCTCATCTCTCCCAAGTGGACATTCTCTCTTTCTCCCCTGACCCATCTGTCTATCTCCTCCTTTGAATTCCATGCCGTCACAGTCACTAGCCCATTCAAGCTTAACATCCTTATCATTTATCGCCCTCCAGGTTCCCTTGAAGAGTTCATCAATGAGCTTGACGCCTTGATAAGTTCATTTCCTGAGGATGGCTCACCCCTCACAGTTCTGGGTGACTTTAACCTCATTTCTATCTGCCTCCTTCTTTCCACTCCTCTCCTCTTTTGACCTCACCCTCTCACCGTCCCCCCCTACTCACAAGGCAGGCAATACGCTTGACCTCATCTTTACTAGATGCTGTTCTTCTACTAATCTCACTGCAACTCCCCTCCAAGTCTCCGAACACTACCTTATATCCTTTTCCCTCTCGCTCTCCTCCAACACTACTAACTCTGCCCCTACTCAGATGGTATTGCGCCATCGCAACCTTGGCTCTCTCTCTCCTGCTACTCTTTCCTCTTCCATCCTATCATCTCTTCTCTCTGCTCAATTCTTCTCCAACCAATCTCCTGATTCTGCTTCCTCAACCCTCCTCTCCTCCCTTTCTGTATCCTTTGACTCTCTATGTCCCCTATCCTCCCGGCCGGCTCGGTCCTCCCCTCCTGCTCCGTGGCTTGACGACTCATTGCGAGCTCACAGAACTGGGCTCCAGGCAGCCAAGCAGAAACGGAGGAAAACTAGCCTCCCTGCGGACCTGGCATCTTTTCACTCCCTCCTCTCTACATTTTCTTCCTCTCTTTCTGCTGCTAAAGCCACTTTCTACTACTCTAAATTCCAAGCATCTGCCTCTAACCCTAGGAAGCTCTTTGCCACCTTCTCCTCCCCCCCTCCCCCCCTCCTCCCTCTCTGCGGCTGACTTCGTCAACCATTTTGAAAAGAAGGTTGATGACATCCGATCCTCGTTTGTTAAGTCAAACGACACCGCTGGTCCTGCTCACATTGCCCTACCCTATGCTTTGACCTCTTTCTCCCCTCTCTCTCCAGATGAAATCTTGCGACTTGTGACGGCCGGCCGCTTGACCCTATCCCTTCCTCTCTTCTCCAGACCATTTCCGGAGACCTTCTCCCCTACCTCACCTCGCTCATCAACTCATCCTTGACCGCTGGCTACGTCCCTTCCGTCTTCAAGAGAGCGAGAGTTACACCCCTTCTCAAAAAACCTACACTCGATCCCTCCGATGTCAACAACTACAGACCAGTATCCCTTCTTCCTTTTCTCTCGAAAACTCTTGTGCGTGCCGTCCTTGGCCAGGTTCTCTTGCTATCTCTCTCAGAATGACCTTCTTGATCCTAATCAGTCAGGTTTCAAGACTGGTCATTCAACTGAGACTGCTCTTCTCTGTGTCACGGAGGCTCTCCGCACTGCTAAAGCTAACTCTCTCTCCTCTGCTCTCATCCTTCTAGACCTATCTGCTGCCTTTGATACTGTGAACCATCAGATCCTCCTCTCCACCCTCTCCGAGTTGGGCATCTCCGGCGCGGCTCACTCTTGGATTGCGTCCTACCTGACAGGTCGCTCCTACCAGGTGGCGTGGCGAGAATCCGTCTCCGCACCACGCGCTCTCACCACTGGTGTCCCCCAGGGCTCAGTTCTAGGCCCTCTCCTATTCTCGCTATACACCAAGTCACTTGGCTCTGTCATATCCTCACATGGTCTCTCCTATCATTGCTACGCAGATGACACACAATTAATCCTCTCCTTTCCCCCTTTTGATAACCAGGTGGCGAATTACATCTCTGCATGTCTGGCAGACATATCAGTGTGGATGACGGATCACCACCTCAAGCTGAACCTCGTCAAGATGGAGCTGCTCTTCCTCCCGGGGAAGGACTGCCTGTTCCATGATCTCGCCATCACGGTTGACAACTCCATTGTGTCCTCCTCCCAGGGTGCTAAGAGCCTTGGCATGACCCTGGACAACACCCTGTCGTTCTCCGCTAACATCAAGGCGATGATCCGATCCTGTAGGTTCATGCTCTATAACATTCGCAGAGTACGACCCTGCCTTACACAGGAAGCGGTGCAGGTCCTAATCCAGGCACTTGTCATCTCCCGTCTGGATTACTGCAACTCGCTGTTGGCGGGGCTCCCTGCCTGTGCCATTAAACCCCTACAACTCATCCAGAACGCCGCAGCCCGTCTGGTGTTCAACTTTCCCAAGTTCTCTCACGTCACCCCGCTCCTCCGCACACTCCACTGGCTTCCAGTTGAAGCTTGCATCTGCTACAAGACCATGGTGCTTGCCTACAGAGCTGTGAGGCGAACGGCACCTCCGTACCTTCAGGCTCTGATCAGTCCCTACACCCAAAGAAGGGCACTGCGTTCATCCACCTCTGGCCTGCTCACCTACCTACCTCTGCGGAAGCACAGTTCCCGCTCAGCCCAGTCAAAACTGTTCGCTGCTCTGGCACCCCAATGGCGGATATAGCTCCCTCACGATGCCAGGACAGCGGAGTCAATCACCACCTTCCGTAGACAACTGAAACCCCACCTCTTTAAGGAATACCTGGGATAGGATAAAGTAATCCTTTTAACCCCCCCCCCAAAAAAAAAAATATATAGATGTACTATTGTAAAGTGGTTGTTCAACTGGATATCATAAGGTGAATGCACCAATTTGTAAGTCGCTCTGGATAAGAGCGTCTGCTAAATGAAGTAAATGTAAATGTAAATGTAAATGAATTAGTGGATGGATTGAGCTGTTGTCATTGAAATATTGGTGGTAGGGCAGAGCGGCAGGAGTGGCAAATGTTACTGACAAGTTCCTAATGGTGTCTCTCTCTCTCTCTCTCTCTCTCTGACACACATACTTCCACTCGCACACACAGGCACGCACACTTGTCTTGTGAATGAAGAGACTGATGAACATTGCCGTTTGTTATTGACAAAGAAGGGAACGGAACATCAAGTGGTCATAAATCCAAGGCTTGAAAGCAAATGTGTCAATTTATGCCGATGACTCAAGTTTCCTCTTTCATTTGCAATCTGGAACCCTGCATGATCTCATTGAAAATCTAGATCACTTCTCTAGCCTCTCTGGACTAAAACCAAATTCTGATAAGTGTACCATATTATGTCTTATACAATGGGTAATCCTGAATGCTGATTGGTTAAAACCGCATTCCCACTGTTGTCTATTGCACAAGTTACCACCAGCTAAATCTATGACGTTAAACTTGTGCAATAGAAACTGGGTGACTATTTACTCTGTTCCAAACAATTTATAAACTTGATCTCTGTTATAAAAAGCCTCTAGACATTATCTCACATTTCTTTTAGACTAACATTTTGTTTTCAACAGCGGAGATTTGTATAAACCTTGCTGTCTGTCTCTCCGACATTTGCAACATTGTTTCAATGCTCAAATTCGATCTCCAACTGTCCCATAGTAATGAACATGTCTGGATACAGCTTCAGTTTTAAGTGATGGTGTTAGCTGTGTTGTTCGCTAGCTCCTCATCTCTGAAGAACAGTGGAAATGCAGCTACTTTGCTGTTATTCTGGCTGCACTTTTTGACCTGCCTGTAAATTAGCTGTAGTTGGCTAGCTTGCAAGCAAGGGATAAGAATGTTGCCAGCCAGTATTGCAATGGAACATTTAGATTCAGATACAGAACAAACTTGAACGACTTGGTCGCGTCTCTAGCAACTGAACTGATAGAACGGTACTATGTGTTGGTACTATATCTTGTGGATGGATGAAATGGAATTAATAAATTATGGAATTAATAAGTTAAATAGCTGTAAAATAGTCATATGTTTGAAAAATTGAAGTTTTGGGATTTTAGAGGAATTTGTATTTCGCGCCACGCCCATCATTGGATATTGGAGCAGACGTTCCGCTAGCGGAACATCTAGATGTAAGAGTTTAAAGAGGTGCTTTTGTGCTTTCTTCACCACACTACATTTGTGGGTGGACCATTTCAGTTTGTCAGTGACATGTACGCTGAAGAAGTTAAACTTTCCACCTTCTCCACTGCTGTCCCATCGATGTGGATAAGAGGTGCTCCCTCTGCTGTTTCCTGAAGTCCACAATCAGCTCCCTTGTTTTGTTGATGTTGAGTGAGAGTTTTTTTTTCTGACACCACACTCCAAGAGCCCTCACCTCCTCGCTGTAGGCTGTCTTGTTGTTGGTAATCAAGCCTACCACTGTTGTGTCGTCTGCAAAACTTGATGATTGAGTTGGAGGTGTGTGTGGCCACGCAGTCATGGGTGAACAGGGATTACAGGAGGGGGCTGAGCACGCACCCTTGTGGGGCCCCAGTGTTGAGGATCAGCGAAGTGGAGATGTTGTTTCCTACCTTCACCGCCTGGGGGCGGCCCGTCAGGAAGTCCAGGACCCAATTGCACAGGGTGGGGTTGAGACCCAGGGTCTCAAGCTTAATGATGAGCTTGGAGGGTACTATTGTGTTGAATGCTGAGCTGTTGTCAATGAACAGCATTCTTACAAAGGTATTCCTCTTGTCTAGATGGGATAGGGCAGTGTGCAGTGTGATTTCGATTGCATCGTCTGTGGAACTGTTGGGCGGTAAGCAAATTGAAGTGGGTCTAGGGTGACAGGTAAGGTGGAGGTGATATGATCCTTGACTAGTCTCTCAAAGCACTTCATGATGACAGAAGTGAGAGCTATGGGGCGTTAGTAATTAAATTCAATTACCTTTGCAATCTTGGGTACAGGAACAATGGTGGCCATCTTGAAGCATGTGGAGACAGCAGACTGGGATAGGGAGAGATTGAATAGGTTCTTAAACACACCAGCCAGCTGGTCTGCGCATGCTCTGAGGACACGGCTAGGGATGCCGTCTGGGCCGGCAGCCTTGAGAGGGTTAACATGTTTAAATGTCTTAGTCGCGTCAGCCACAGAGAATAAGAGCCCACAGTCCTTGGTAGAGGGCCATGTCGGTGGCACTGCATTATCCTCAAAGCGGGCAATGAATGTGTTGAGTTTGTCTGGAAGCAAGACGATGTGGCTGGTTTTCCTTCTGTAGTCCATGATTGTCTGTAGACCCTGCCACAAATGTCACGTGTCTGAATTGTTGAATTGTGACTCCACTTTGTCTCTATACTGCCATTTTCTTGTTTGATTGCCTTGCAGAGGGCATGACTACTCTATTTGTATTCTGCTATATTCCCAGTCGCCTTGCCATGGTTAAATGCAGTGGTACGCGCTTTCAGTTTTGTGCGAATGCTGCCATCTATCCAAGGCTTCTGGTTAGGGTAGGTTTTAATAGTCACAGTGGGTACAACATCTCCTATACACTTACTTATAAGCTCACTCACCAAATTAGCGTATACATCAATATTATGCTCTGAGGCTATCCGAAACATATCCCAGTCGCATGATCAAAACAATCTTGAATCGTGAATTCCGATTGGTCAGACCAGCGTTGAATAGTCCTTATTACGGGTACTTCCTGTTTGAGTTTCTGCCTATAAGAAGGGAGGAGCAAAATGAAGTCGTGGTCAGCTTTTCCCGAAAGGGGGGCGGGGAGGGCCTTGTTTGCATCGCGGAAGTTTGAGGAACAATGATCCAGTGTTTTTCCAGCACGAGTGCTATAGATTCTGGCAATTAGGCCCCACTCAACAATCTATATAGGGCCATAAGCAAACAAGAAAATGCACATTCTGAGGCAGCGCTTCTCGTGGCCTGTAATTTTAATGGAGTGAAACTCATCTTTATCAGCATATCATCTGTGCAACTAGAGGTGACAAAACTGTAGATTACCTTTACTCCACACACAGAAACGCATACAAGGCTTGCCCTCTTTTTGTTAAATCTGACCATAACCCTACCCTGCTGATTCAGGCTTACAAGCAAAAACTCAAATAGGAAGTACCAATGTTGCGTTCTATACGGAAGTGGTCCGATGAAGCATATGCTAAGCAACAGGACTGTTTCGCTTGCACAGACAGGAATGTCATTCAAGATTCATCCGATGTTATTGAGGAGTTTACCACATCAGTCAATGATTTCATTAAGAAGTGCGCTGACGATGTCATCGTCCCCACAGTGACAGTTCGTACAGTACATATCCCAATCAGAAGCCATGGATTACAGGCAACATCCTCACTGAACTAAAGGCTTGAGCTGCTCAAGGAGCGGGACACTAATCCGGAAACTTATATGATATCCCGCTATAACCTCCGACGAGCCATCAAACGGGCAAAGCGTCCATACAGGACTAAGATCTCTAATCCTACTATGCCTGCTCTGATGCTCGTTGGGTGTTTCAGGGCTTGCAAACTATCATGGATTACAAAGGGAAACCCAGCCACGAGCTGCATAGTGACGCGAGCCTACCAGATGAGCTAAATGCCTTCTATGCTCGCTTCGAGGCAAGCAACATAGAACCATACATGAGAGCACCAGCTGTTCCGGAAGACTGTGATTTTGCTCTTTGTAGCCGAATGGTGTCCTGGTAACTTGCAGGGAACGAGACAATGGTCCCCCATAGAACGTTCATTTGGGACCATCACGCGACATCCTAAGGACTAGTAAAAGGAAATTCCCGAGAAAGTCCTAGAAAGGTCCTGACATGGTCCTCAGTGACGTCCTGGGAACTTACAGGGAACTAGACAAATGTCCCCCAGAGAACATTCCCTGAACGACATGTTTTAATGTTACTAGAACGTTTTTGGAAAGTCAGTGGTTCACATTGTGCCGAAACCCTTAAGAGACTTAATGGGAAAATCGCCGAATGTCCTCAGAATGTCCTCTGTTAAGTGGGGTCCCTGTGCCCAAAAATGCCAAGGTAATCAGGCTGGTAATGGCTCACATCAACACCATCATCCCAGACACACTGGACCCACTCCAATTCGCAAACTGCCCAAACAGATCGACAGATGATGCAATCTCTATTGCACTCCACACTGACCTCTCCCACCTAGACAAGAGGAATACCTCTGTGAGAACGCTGTTCCTGACGGGCCGCCCCCCAGGTGGTGAGGGTAGGCAACGACACATCCACCCCTCTGTCCCCATCCACATTGACGGGGGTGTGGTGGAGCAGGTCGAGAACTTCAAGTTCCTCGATTTCCACATCAGAAAGGAATTAAATGGTCCCCATGTACCAACACAGTCATGAAGAAGGCATGACAATACCTCTTGCCCCTCAGGAGGCTGAAAGGATTTGGAATGGGCCCTCAAAAAGTTATACCGCTGCACCATTGAGAGAATCTTAAATGGCTGCATCGTCGCTTTGTTTAGCAATTGCTTGGCATCCAACCGCAAGGCGCTACAGAGGGTTGTGCGTACGGCCCAGTACATCACTGGGGCTGAACTTCCTGCCATCCAAGACCTCTATACCAGGCGGTGTCAGTGGAAGGCCCTAATAATTGGCAAAGACTCGAGCCACCTAAGTCATAGATTGTTCTCCCTGCTACCGCACGGCAAGCTGTACCGATGAACCAAGTTTGGACAGGACCCTGAATAGCTTCTACCCCTAAGCCATAAGACTGCTAAATAGTTAACCAAATTGCTACCCAGACTATCTACATTGACCCTTTTTGCACTAACTTTTGAGTTATCACATACGCTGCTACTGTTTATTATCTTTCATGTAGCCTAGTCACTTACTCCTACCTATATGTACATATCTACGCCAGTTACCTCGTACCCCTGCACATCAACTCAGTACTGGTGCCCCGTGTATATTCCTCCTGTTATAATGTTTTCTATAATTGTTCTATTTTTTCTCTCTGCATTGTTGGGAAGGGCCAGTAAGTACGCATTTCACTATTAGTCTACACCTGTTGTTTACAGAACATGTGATAAATACAATGTGATTTGATTTGACACTCAGAGAGAAACACATTTGTCCATACTGCGGTAATTGGTAGGCAAGTGCAGGTAATTTCCCCCACTGGAAATCTTGCACTTTTCTCTTTCCCTCACTCTCTAAATCATTATTGTCGTCGGCTCTTTCTGTCATTCACTCTGGTCTTTCTGTTGAAAGACGAACGGTCTCAGCCTGTTCTTTAAAGATGTGTTTTGTTATGTCATAATGCAGCAGTCAGGCCAGACATCAGCACACTTTTCTCTCTCCAGAACACACCACTGCATTCTCAGCTTCCTCTCTGTGCAAGTGTGCATGTGTGCATGTGTTTTGGTTGCTTGTTTGTGTGTATAATGCCTTTGTGTTTTGTGCACAAGTGTTCCTAGAGGGTATAGGGAAAAAGGAAAAACACGAGTGGCTGTAGGTCTTTAATAAAGAAACAAAACCTGGTAGAACAGAATGAGTCTCACAATAAAGAACTACATAATATATTAGGCCAAATCAGAACTATTTCCCAAAACGTGAATCATTAAAAACATTGTTTTTCCAGCATTCCATATAACAACATGGAACACACCCACACACGCACAAAACACACATACATTAATCATTAAGAAGTAAGGTATTTTCCAGCACTCCTTCTCCTAGCTAGCACCTCTCCCCTGTGTCTGCTTTGGCAGCCTCTCAATACGCCCTAACCCAGTTCAACAATACTAGAGTTTACAACACACATACTGTACATATACACCACAATGCTACAGAAAACACACAGACACACACACACACACACACACACACACACACACACACACACACACACACACACACACACACACACACTGATAGCAAAACTAACCTTTTTCCTTTCAATTATGGCTGTAAGCTAATGAGGCTAACGAGGAAGTGTGGGTTGAAAGTAACCTACCCAGCATTGAGTGTGCGCGTGTGTGTTGTATTGTTAAAAGCCATGTGCTCTTTCTCTTGCTTTGTTCTTAGAGAAAGAAATGACTCTCTGAAAATATAATGTATTCACTCCATGCAAAGCGGGAGTTCAAAGAGAGTATTTAAACTTTAAATTGCAACACAGGGCAGACACCTCCGAGGTAACTTTCACATAACACACACAAACACACACTCACACACTGACGTCACACACACACACACACACTGACACACACACACACACACATACAGAGAGTGCCAATGCAGCCCTATTACCCTGTTTCCAGGGAGACGAGATTCCTTGTGTCCATGTTTCTGCATTGACCCTGCATTCCTGTAAATTTAAAGTCTACACATATACACACTAAAGCACATATCTACAGTACCTCTTTTCCCTATTTTACAATAATAATTGTCTAATATTACATACCATTTTATTCAGAGCAATCTTGGATATTACAGAAAATTATCTGCAAATAATTATCACTTTTTCTTCCCCCCTTTTTCTCTCCCTCCCACACTGCCACACTCCCTCCCTCTCACGCACGCACACACACAGTCGCACACCCCTCTGTGACAGGTAAATAGCTGTAGATGGCTTTAGAGGAGATTGTTTGTCTGTGTTTTGGTTTCTGGTGAAATTTCTTTCCGTCTATAAACTGTTAGGAAGATTGTTTCAGAGTGAATCTGTCTACGTCTGATCTGACCCTGTCTACACCCTTTCTAAACCAGAGCCACATTCAGTTGGACACAACACTGGAAAGCTCAGATATAAATATATTTTGTTGGACAGACAATTATCTCTGACATATTGAGTACACAGTCATGTCAGCTCTGTTTATAATGGAATTCCAATCAGTCATAATCAGTATGTTGCACCCAGCTGAAGCCAACCCTAGTCTGACTTTGTCTATCTCCAGTACATCTGTAGCACAGAGCATCAAATGTGGAACTGCATTATACCAATGGCAATAATGGGGGGAAAACACAGGCCATTACTCTCCTCTGAACTGAAATACTAAAGTGAAATACTTGCTAAATACATGTACTGTATTGACTTACTAAAAAGATAACCTCTTCTGTCTTTTTGCAGTGGTTTGCCTCCAACTGACTGAGAGCTCCAGCAGCGTTACCCCCTCATAGACAACATTTCATCATCTCACCACCATCCACACACGCCTGGTCGTTTATAACTAGTCATTTATTAAAGAAGCAAACGGATGTGAGGAGGAGGGAGAGGGAAGAAGCTGTTTCCTCCTGACTGTAAAAGGAATGAAAGGAGCAGTATTGTTAGCCAGTGTGTCTTACAGCGGGGATTAGTTCTGGACTGCTGTTGTGTTCTCTTTGCCATGACCGTCCGGCTCCCCAGAATGGAGCCGCTCCTACAGCCAGTTTCACTTTCAGCCCATTCTCCATCAGGAAACTGGCAACCGCGAGACACCCACTCACAAAAACACTGACACACAGCAGCAGGGCTTTCTGGCGATCCTGTACACACGTATACACACACACACACACACACACACACACACACTCCTGGCGAGTGGAGCCTCAGATGGCAGAGGAACAACAGGAGGATTAAAACTACTATTCACCTCAAACACGCTGACAGGCAGCTAGGGGGATTAATATTGTTTGGGGGTGTGTGTGTGTGTGTGTGTGTGTGTGTGTGTGTGTGTGTGTGTGTGTGTGTGTGTGTGTGTGTGTGTGTGTGTGTGTGTGTGTGTGTGTGTGTGTGGACGTGTTTAACTGTTCTTGTGGTGACCAAAAGTTCCCACAAGAATAGTAAACTAACAAATATTTGACCTAGTGGGGACATTTTGTTAGTCCCCAATATTTCTAGCGGGTTTAGGGTTAAGGTTAGAATTAGTGTTAGGGTTAGAATTGCGTTAAGGGTTAGGAGTTAGGGTTCGTTTTAGGGTTAGGTTGTTGTTTGGTGGAGCACACAAAGAGAGACACACACGCACTCGGGAAGGCAGGAGAGAGAAGCTATGAGCGGCAGACTAAGACGTGACTGTGGGCTTTGTTCCAAGCTGAATATCGCACGGATAGACCGACATTTCAAGTCTGTCCATGCACTTAAGCCTGGTACTTTTAAATGGAAGAGTGCTATGCAATCTTGCCGGCTTTCAGCCAAGATACAGCGGCCCGAATCCTGGATTTGTACACAGCCTAACAACGATGTTGCACCGCGGCTGGGAAGCAAGTTGTCCGTGCATCAGCAGCTGTTGGACGAGAGTACGCAGGCGGTGGCGACTGCGCCGGTGCAGTCAACCAGTCAGATCGGTGGTGAACCATGCTCGGAACCGAGGGAGCAAGGCTGCGCGGAGGCGACTACCACGGAGAGCGAGAGCGATGAACGCGGCGGTGTGGAGTCCGGAATTGAAGGTTGGAGAAATGTAATTTTGACTGAATATGAACACTTTGCTATGGGTAGAAACCCTTCAGTTAAACGAATTGACAATTGTCGTACCAGTGTATCCCGAATACGGCAATTCCTCCGCTATATGTCAGAGGGCAAGGCCGATGAAGGACTGTGTTCTCTGGATAACTACAGACGTGCGTCTGAGTGGTACGGTCAATGTGAAGACCGTTGTTTGGCACCATCCACGTTAAAAATATACCGATCCGATGTTAGAAGTTTCTTGAACTATATTATTCAGTTCCGGCCAGGAGGTCTGCAGGCTAGAGTCAGTAAAATTCGGAAGTTGTTACTCTGCTTGGCAAAGATGGACAGGGATTCGCGGCAGAGCCAGGCAACACACAGGGCAAAATTCCGCAAACGCTGCAGGGACGAGGTGCTCAGCGCTGCCCAGTTAAGACGATTTGTTGAGCTAAGCAATCAAGCTATTCCTTCGGTTCTCAGTAGGCTGGAGGTCCGAGCCACCTGCGCTGATAGACGTAGGTTTGCGGCTCTCATGTCCAGCCGGTTGGCCATCTTTAATGGCACTCGACGATCCCCAGTCACCATCTTCAGTGAGAGGGAATTTAATGAAGTAACCCCGGAAAGTGGGGGTTATCAGATGTCTATTTCCAGCCACAAAACGAACTATACCTTCGGTGAGTGCAGAATTGTTCTATCTGGGCAGGAATACACTTGGCTTAAACGATTCCATCAGATCAGGCCTAGTCTGAGTGGAATGACCTCAGACACAACACTCTTCTTTTTCACGTCCTGCGGTCAACCGTACGGCAATCTCTGTGAGTATGTGGGCCAGGTATTTGAAGAATTTGGCATTGGAAGTAAAGTCACCTACGGTACAATTCGACGAAGCATTGGTACATTGAACTTTAATCAAGGCTCGGTTACAGACTGTGGCTGACCATATGTGTCATTCTCTGGAAACCCAGGCTCGGTACTACCGGTACCATAATTTGCCTCGTAACGCCAGCCGAGTGCGGACACTAATTGAGGGACAAATCAACCCACTATTAACTGATAAATAAAAACTATTTATTTAAAACTCACCCATGTCTTTGTGTGTGTGTCATTTGACTTGGGCCCGTAGTAGGGTGCTCTCAGGGTGGGTATGTAGGTCCCTATACCGTTTAAAAGTATTTAAAACCGTTTTTAAAATTTAGACCTGGTAACCCAAAATAAAACCAGGTGCCTGTAATACGGACACGTCCCCACCGAATCTTATAACTTCCATAAATCAGCCATGCCGGCCCCCATTGACTTGGGCCCGTAGTAGGGTGCTCTCAGGGTGGGTATGTAGGTCCCTATACCCTTTAAAAGTATTTAAAACCTTTTTTAAAATTTAGACCTGGTAACCCAAAAGCGGCGGACGCGTCCCCACCAAAACATAGTGCAATTTCTGAGAAGTTTGGACTTAGCCATTTTTCAGAGATTTTTTTAAAAGCTATATAATTCCCTCTTGCTGTACCTCATTGAGTTGAGGCCTTAGGATGGTGCTCTAAGGGTGGGTATGTAGGTCCCTATACCCTCTATAAGTATTTAAAACCGTTTTTAAAATTTAGACCTGGTAACCCAAAATAAAACCAGGTGCACATATGCTACGGACACGTCCCCACCGTACTTTAAAACATCCATAAAACACTCAATCTTTATCCCACTGACTTGGGATCAACGTGGGGTGCTCCCATGGTGATGAAGGAGGTGGTTATGGCCTTTAAAAGTATTTAAAACCGTTTTAAAAATTCACCCCTGGTAACCCAAAATAATACCAGGTGCATACGGACACGTCCCCACCAAACCTGAAAACGTCCATAAAACAGTCATTCTTTATCCCAC